>NC_080481.1:15890000-16182500 GCF_030265055.1 Doryrhamphus excisus | reverse complement strand
GGGGGGCAGATTCCAGGCCTGAGGGCCCTGGTGGGGCCCCCATTTGAAACCAAGCCAAATTGACTCACTAGCGCCACCTACAAGTTTTAAAATAATTATCCCTCGCCTCCCGTTGCACGTATGGGCATGATTTTCGGAGGAGACATCACTCGTGACAGGACGCACAAAAAAGTCTCAAGAACCCATGTTCAAAAACCAACAGGAAGTCGGCCATTTTAGGTGGCGGCGGCCATTTGGGGGAGGATGTATCTCGACGAACTCCTCCTAGGGGGTTTGACCGAATGAGTCCGTTGTAGCATCAACGGACACTAGACGGATGGCCCACGTTAAATTGCGAAGGATTTTGGGCTGCTACTTAGGATGTGGGCGTGGCACGCCACCAAACTTTTACTTTAATTTTAACTTTTACCTTATCTGGCCCTGCCTGGTGTCTGGCCTTGCCTTGAAGCAATGTACATCAAAGTCAATACACAGTTTGACTGACAGACTGATGATGTCAGTCGATGGACTGTGATGTGTGTAAAGCACATGTGGTGGGCGTGGCCACGGCGAATGGTCAGCCTTCGCCATTGACCATCGAAGGCTCATATTTTGCCCGCAGAAGGTCACAGGCTGCTGAAATCTTACACGTAAGGTCAGAATCCAGGCCTGAGCGCCCTGGTGGTGCTCCCATGTGACACCAATCTAAATTGACACACTAGCGCCACCTAGAAGTTTCAATTCATTATCCCTCGCCACCCGTGGCACGTATCACTATGATTTTCGGTGGAGACGTCTATCATGACAGGACGCACCTAACGCTCCAGAACCCATGTTCAAAACACAGCGCCACCAACTGGTGGAAATGTATATCACCTGTAACTTCCTTCCACATGGTCGGATCGTCTCCAATTTTCTTTGGGTGGGTTCGGTCACCCTCCAGTCTGTGACTGTGTGTGTACATCGACTCTATAGCGCCACAACTGGTGGAAATGTATATCAGCTGTAACTTCCTTCCACATGGTCGGATCTGCCCCCAATTTTTTCTGGTGGTTTGGGATACCCTCCGGTCTATGACTGGGTGTGTACATAGACTCTATAGCGCCACCAACTGGTGAAAATGTATATCTGCCGTAACTTCCTCCCACTTGGTCCGATCTGCCCAAATTTTTTTCTGGTGGTTTGGGGTACCCTCTGGTCTATGACTGTGTGTGTACATACACTATAGCGCCACCAACTGGTGGAAATGTATATCAGCTGTAACTTCCTTCCACATGGTCGCATCGGCCCCAAATTTTTTCTGGTGGTTTGGGGTACCCTCTGCTCTATGATTGTGTGTGTACATAGACTGTATAGCGCCACCAACTGGTGGAAATGTATATCTGCCGTAACTTTCTCCCACATGGTCGGATCTGCCCGAATTTTTTTCTGGTGGTTCAGGGTACCCTCTGGTCTATGACAATGTGTGTACATACGCTATAGCGCCTCCAACTGGTGGAAATGTATATCAGCTGTAACTTCCTTCTACATGGTCGGATCAGTCCCAAATTTTTTCTGGTGGTTCGGGGTACCCTCTGGTCTATGACTGTGTGTATACATAGACTCTATAGCGCCACCAACTTGTGGAAATGTATATAGCCATAACTTCCTTCCACATGTTCGGATCGTCTCTAAATTCTTTTTGGTCGGTCGGGTCACCCTCCACTCTTTGGATCTGCATGTCCATAGACTCTATAGCGCCACCAACTGGTGGCAATGTATATCTGCCGTAACTTCCTCCCACATGGTCGGATCTGCCCAAATTTTTTTCTGGTGGTTCGGGGTACCCTCTGGTCCGTTCCCATGTGGGCGCATAGACTGTATAGCGCCACCAACAGGCGGTAACGTATATCCGCCACAAGTAACTACCGCACGGTCCGATCGTTGTGAATTTTTTTATGGCGGTTCGGGACGTCGGACGGGACGTGACCGCGCACCCGCCTCGCCGCCGGCGTCGCCCCCTCCTGGCGGAAATTTGTAAATGCCGTAACTCCCTTACCGCTTATCCGATCGCCGCGGTTTTTCGTACGGCGCGTCCGCACGCCCGTCCGGTCGCGCGCGCGCCCCCGACCCGCGCGCACCCCCGACCCGCGCGTAACCCCGACCGCGTCGGGGTGCTCGAGCCCGCTCATCACTGCTCGCAGTTTTAATTATTATTATTCTCCCAAAATGATCGTGATTTTGAGGGCCTTAACATGCCTGAAAAATCACCAAATTTGGCGAGCACATCAGGTCTGGCGAAAAATTTGATATTTTATGGGTTTCAAATATAATGTTACAAAATTGACTCTCTCGTGCCGCCTTGAAATTAAAAAAAAAAAAAGTAGCCCCCGCCACCAGTTTCACGGATCGTTACGAAATTTGGTTGAGACGTCTATCATGACAGGACGCACCAAAAAAGTCTCAAGAACCCATATTGCAAAACCAACAGGAAGTCGGACATTTTTGATGGCGTCGGCCATTTTCGGTCCAGAAGTAGGCGCCACAAGTACCTTCCGCACGATCCGATCGTCGCAATTTTTTTTTATGGAGGTTTGGGGCGTCAGACGGGACGTGACCACATACCCGCCTTGTCCTCCGGTGTCGACTAATTCGATCACCCCGTTTTTTTGTACGACGTGTCCGCGCGCCCATCCGCTCGCGCACGTACCCGCATCAGGGTGCTTGAGTCCGCTCATCACTGCTTGCAGTTTTAATTATTATTATTACTGTTAGTAGTAGCCATAGTAGTAGTAGTAGTGTCTCAAAATACAATAAATGAAGTTTTCTTCTTCAGGTTATCTGGTTGCCATGCAACTCGAACCCTCCAAGATGGACGACAAGTCAGAAATGAACGCGTGATTACGTGTGTCTCTTGGACGTTGTTTTCTCCAAACTCCTGTATGACCTTGAATCCACCATGACACCATGCGGCTTTCAGGTACCAACATTACACACACAGCTCAAGAAGACGCTTCACTCATCACTGTGGACAACGGAACGCTGCAAGAGTCACCCAAAGGAAGTGCGAACGACTCCGAAAATTAGGAAAAAGCCAAAAGAAACAAATAAAATTGTTCATTTAGGAGAGCTGTTCAATTGATTCGACTCCTTTGCGACACATCACTCGGGCACACAAATTGCTGTAATTTATATTTTTTTGTGTAATGTTTTGTACTTGTGTTTCACTGTAATAAAATATGTTCCATTTTAGGGTTATAAATAAAGTTGTGTAAACATTTAATATATTGATGTTTTGACTTAAAAATGTATTTTACACATATATGTATGATATCAATATAAGCAACAACAAAATCAGAGTCGGCTTTCTTTTAAAAAATAAAATAAAACGGAATTTTTCATCGGGAGTGCTGAATAAGCATCGATGTTCTCTGCGCTCGATTAGTCCTCCCTTCCAATCACGAAGCCCTTCCAATCGAACACAGAAAAATCGCTACATTCGTGTTGACGTGGAGTGTGACTTTAGTTGGGAGTTATCGTTCCTGCCAAACTAAACTAAAACTAACTAAGTGAGCCGTCATGTTGGATTTTGCTATTTTTGCCGTGACGTTTATTGTCTTTTTGGTCGGCGCCGTGCTTTATTTGTATCCGGTAAGTTAGCTAGTAAATTAGCTAAGTTAGCTTATTAGCCGTACAGTTTTGAGTTGGTGTTTGGGACATTTATACATTATATACGCGTCAAACACAATGTTAGCAAGACGGGTTAGTTTGCTAGTTAATCGAGATGCACCACGTAGAAAAATAAAATGTTGTGTTCATTTCACGTCGGCGAAGATGCGTTCAGTGGCACTGCAGCTATTGGGAAAGAGTTCAGTCGTCAGGACTGAACCTGCAATTAGCTTGGCACACAATAGTGAGAAAAGGGGGTCTCAAACTCAAGTCCTGGTGTGGAATAAATGAACGCAACTTGTCAAATGTGTACCTCTTTGGTATTGGCGCATGCGCGTGGTTACGGGCTTGATACGAATCAGTATAAAGCGAATTTTTAATGAATTGGCTATTAGTTCTATGTAAAGTGGTTAGGATACAGATGAATCCATATCAGAAAATATCTACCGCTGATTCTAGCGCATGCGCAAAACCGCTATGTCTTTTATGCCTGGTAATTTTAAAAATAGTATATTGTTGTATATTTTACAGTAAAATTAACTCATCAAAGATGTGTTATTTTATTTAGAGTTTTTTTTAATATAAATATATTTATAAATGTTATTACTATCATGTATGTACATATTTACTTTTTAAATATAAATGTATATTATAGTATGCATTTTTTAAATAGTTTGTTAATTTTACTTGTAAAAACATTTATAGTAAAAAAACAGTCAAATACACTTATTTTTCTATTATATTTTTGTTTTTTTAATGTTTTTATATATTAATTTTATTACTATAATTTATGTACATTATGTACATCCACGAAAAATGTATGTTAGTGTATATATATAGTAAAATATAAAATAAATATAAAATAAATAAATGGTTAGGGTTAGGGTACAGATGAATACATATCAGAAAATATCCATGTCTTTTATGCCGGGTAATTTTTAAAATAGTATATTGTATATTTTTACAGTAAAATTAACTAATCAAAAATGTGTTATTTTATTTATAGCTTTTTGAAATATATATATATATATATATATATATATATATATTTTTAATAAATGTTATTACAATCATGTATGTACATATTTACTTTTTAAATATAAAAAATAAAAATATATTAAAAAATAAAAAATATATAAAAAATATATATGACAGTATGAATTTTTTAAATAGTTTTTTAATTTTAATTGTAAAAACATTTATAGTACAAACCGTCAAATACAGTAATTTTATTCTATTATATTTTTGTTTTTTTATGTTTTTTTATATTAATTTTATTACTATAATTTATGTACATCCAAGAAAAATGTATGTTATACTATATGTTTCTCGTAAAATATAAAATAAAGACACCTAATCTTGTTTTTTTTTTCCTAATCTTGTTAAATTTATTCTGTCAAATTTGTACTGCATGCAATTTGTTTTCTAAAATTAATTCTATTACTATTAATTCTATTAATTCTATTATTCTATTAAAACAATACAAAAAAATACATGGAATGACCATGCGTTGCCGATGTCGTCTCCAATTTAAATGGCAATTGACTTCATGGATAGAAACATTCAACATGTCATATTTCAGTCATCCAGAAGAGCATCTGGCATCCCAGGTTTGAACCCCACAGACGAGAAGTAAGGAAGTCTTATGTCATTTTCATATTTCGGTTGTGTACCTGAAGGAATGAGCGTGTCGATTGTGTCGTGGACAGGGATGGGAACCTGCAGGACATCGTGAACCGTGGAAGCCTGCATGAATTCTTGGTTGCTCTACACGAGGAGTTTGGCTCCGTTGCTTCATTCTGGTTTGGAAGACGTCCGGTGGTCAGCCTGGGCTCCGTCAACCTGCTACGTCAACACATCAACCCCAACCACACGAGTAGGTGCTAGCGTGCCGTCACACTTTACCGACTAACATGGGACAAAAGGTGCAGTAAATTTAAAAGAATGATGTCAAAATATTAAGATATTATTAAAAGTTTGAATCTAACAAAAAAGTCATAATTTTCCAAGATTATATGTCAGTGAAAAAAATGTTTAGTGGCATTTTTGGAAAATTAGATTGGAATAAAAAATTAATATTCTAAGAATAAAGTGAAAATATTAAGGAGAAAAAAGTCAGAATTACAATAACAAATTGTAAATATTATTTTTAAGGAATAATATAATATTTATAGGGGAAAATAATGTAAATTTTTAGCATTAAGTTAAAATGTTAAAGAAAAAAAAATCACCTTTTTAAAATCAAGATATGACTGGAAACAAAACAACAATTGAAAAATGTAATTGCAGAAAAAGTTTTAATATTCAGAGAATCAAGTAAAAATATTGTGGGAATAAAGTCATAATTACAAGAAGAAAATTTATAAGAGGAAGGTTGAAATAGTTGGACACTTTAATTAAAAAAAATGAAAAAAGCTGTAATTTTACAAGAATAAAGTCACAATATTAAATAAACATAATAATATAATTACAAAACAATAATAGTCAGATTATATTAAATACAAATTAAGTTATTTTTTAAGTCATAATATGACATAAATTTTAATTAATATTTTAATTAATTAATTTGAAATATTAAAGAAAAAAATATGTCACTTTTTTAAATCAAGAATTGTGAATGTCATTGTGGAAAAAGTTTTAATATTCCGGGAATCAAGTAAAAAATATTGTGGGAATAAAGTCATACTTACAAGAAAAAAATTTAGAAGAAGAAAGTTGGAAAATAGTTGGACACTTTAATTAAAAAAAAAAAAAAAACGAAAA
Source organism: Doryrhamphus excisus (assembly GCF_030265055.1). Classification (NCBI taxonomy): domain Eukaryota; kingdom Metazoa; phylum Chordata; class Actinopteri; order Syngnathiformes; family Syngnathidae; genus Doryrhamphus; species Doryrhamphus excisus. The sequence goes on along the minus strand of NC_080481.1, from coordinate 16,176,110 downwards.
ACGCTGTAATTTTACAAGAATAAAGTGACTATATTACATAAACATAATAATAGAAAAACAATAATCGTCAAATTATATTCAATACAAATTAAGTTATTTTTTAAAGTCATAATATGACAAATAACATGTAATTAATTTTAATTAATATTTTAATTAATTAATTTGAAATATAAACGGAAAAATGTCACTTTTTTAAGTCATAATATGGCAAATAAAATAAAATTTAAAATAAATATATAATAAATAAATAAATACATAATAAATAAAATAAATTTAATTCATTTTAATTAATATTTTTAATTAATTAATTTGACATATTAAAGAAAAAAAATGTCCTTTTTTTAAATCGAGAATTTACTGGAAACAAAACAACAATTGAAAAATGTCATTGTGGAAAAAGTTTTAATATTTTCCGTGAATCAAGTAAAAAATATTGTGGGAATAAAGTCATAATTACAAGAAAAAAATGTAGAAGAAGAAAGTTGGAAAATAGTTTTTTAATTTAAAAAAATGTAATTTTACAAGAATAAAGTGACTATATTACATAAACATAATAATAGGATTGCAAAACAATAATAGTCAAATTATATTCAATACAAATTAAGTTATTTTTTTTAAGTCATAATATGACAAAGAAATGTTAATTAATTTTAATTAATATTTTAATTAATTCTAAATGTTTTTAATTAATATTTTAAAATTAATATTAATACATTAATATTAGTTTTAATATGATTAAATATTATAAAAATGTACAAATGGTCTCCACAGCCGACTCATTTGAAACCATGCTCAAGTCGCTGCTCAATTACCAGTCAGGAATCGGAGGCGGCGTCGGCGAGGCTGTCGTTCGTAAAAAGTTGTACGACAACGCCATCAACAACACTTTGAAGAACAACTTCTCCCTGGTGATGAAGGTTTGGCTTCAATCCTTTTTCCAAAAATGTTTTTTTTCTCCATAAAAGAAACACGTTTCATCCATTATTTTGTGTTTTTTTTTTTTCAGCTGGTGGAGGAGTTTGTTGGGAAGTGGGCGTCGGTGGCAGAGGCTCAGCACACGCCGCTGTGCGCCCACCTGCTGGGTCTCTCCATGAAGACCGTCACCCAGCTGACCTTGGGTGAGCGCTTTCGAAATGACGCTGATGTCATACGCTTCCGCAAGAACCATGACGCGGTGAGAACGATGTGTGTCATCTTGGGTTCTTAATGCGTTTAATATTGTTGATTACTTTTTTTTTTTTGTTTTCTTCTATGCAGATCTGGTCCGAAATTGGGAAAGGTTATTTGGATGGTTCCCTGGAGAAGAACTCCAGCAGGAAGGAACGTTATATGACAGGTGAGTGACGTCAGACTACAGTTGGCAAACCTCGTTTATCTAATTAAGGATTCATTCATTCATTTTTGACCGCTTATCCTCACAAGGGTTGCAGGGGGTCTTCATGATACACCCTGGACTGGTGGCCAGCCAATCACAGGGCACATATAGACAAACAACCATTCACACTCACATTCATACCTATGGACAATTTGGAGTCGCTAATTAACCTAGCATGTTTTTGGAATGTGGGAGGAAACCGGAGTACCCGGAAAAAACCCACGCATGCACAGGGAGAACATGCAAATTCCACACAGAAATGGCCGAGTGTGGAATTGAACCCCGGTCTCCTAGCTGTGAGGCCTGCCCACTAACCACTCATCCGCTGTGCAGCTCCATAATGACAAAGAAGCATTCATTCATGAATTTTCTTGCGCTTATCCTCACAAGGGTCGCAGGGGTGCTGGAGCCTACCCCAGCTGTCTTCGGGCGAGAGGCGGGGTACACCCTGGACTGGTGGCCAGCCAATCACAGGGCACATATAGACAAACAACCATTCACACTCACATTCATACCTATGGACAATTTGGAGTCGCTAATTAACCTAGCATGTTTTCGGCAAACTGTGTGGCAAACTCCACACAGGGTGGAATCGAACTCGGGTCTCCTAGCTGTGTGGCCTACGCGCTAACCTCTTGTCCGCCATGCAGCCCCTCTAGCATGGCAGTCTTTAATCAATTTATACATAAAATTAGCTTAAATGCAAATATGCTAACTTTGGCATATTAACGATGCTTGCATGCTAACTGTTATATCGTGGGGGTGCTGGAGCCTATCCCAGCTGTCTTTGGGGCGAGAGGCGGGGTACACCCTGGACTGGTGGCCAGCCAATCACAGGGCACATATAGACAAACAACCATTCACACTCACATTCATACCTATGGACAATTTGGAGTCGCTAATTAACCTAGCATGTTTTCGACAAACTGTGTGGCAAACTCCACACAGGGTGGAATCGAACTTGGGTCTCCTAGCTGTAAGGTCTGCACGCTAACCCAATTAAGGATTTGGTTTTCAAAAAATGTTGCCTCAGTTGTCATACAATATTGTGCACATAATTAATACCTGAGAGAATGGCTAAGTTAGCAAGCTAACACTTAGCATGACAGTGCTTTTTCCTTAAGTTTAAACCTATGAAAATGTCTCAAATGCTAAGATGCTAACTTTAGCATATTAGAAATGCTGAATGTTGACCAGCAACCTATGAAAGCCAATCACAGGGCACATATAGACAAACAACCATTCACACTCACATTCATACCTATGGACAATTTGGAGTCGCTAATTAACCTAGCATGTTTTTGGAATGTGGGAGGAAACCGGAGTACCCGGAGAAAACCCACGCATGCACGGGGAGAACATGCAAACTCCACACAGAGATGGCTAAGGGTGGAATTGAACCCTGGTCTCCTAGCTGTGAGGTCTGCGCGCTAACCACTCATCCGCCGTGCCCACTTGCACCAACACTTGTTTTATCATGTTCGGTGTTAGCTAATGTTAGCATTTCATATATTCTCCACAGGTGTAAACGTACACAAAGACCACTTTCTGGTCTAAACTAACTGTTACCATGTTAGCAAAGTGCTATCATGCTAGGTGTTAACATGTCAACAGCTAGCATTTTTTTTATTTCTTAGCATTCTAACATGTTCGCTTTTTTGCTATACTCAAACCTTGCGTAGTGTGTTCATTTTAGGTGTTAGCATGCTAACTGAATGTTTAACCGCTTAGATAGGTTATATATACACTTATATATAACCTTGCTAACAGTTAGCATACAAGCATTGTTAATATGCCAAAGTTAGCATATTTGCATTTAAGCTATTTTTATGTATAAATTGATGAAAGACTGTCATGCTAGAGGAGCTGCACGGTCGGACAAGAGGTTAGCGTGCAGGCCACACAGCTAGGAGACCCGAGTTCGATTCCACCCTGTGTGGAGTTTTCCACACAGTTTGCCAAAAACATGCTAGGTTAATTAGCGATTCCAAATTGTCCATAGGTATGAATGTGAGTGTGAATGGTTGTTTGTCTATATGTGCCCTGTGATTGGCTGGCCACCAGTCCAGGGTGTACCCCGCCTCTCGCCCCAAGACAGCTGGGATAGGCTCCAGCACCCCCGTGACCCTTGTGAGGATAAGCGGTAGAAAATGAATGAATGAATGCTTCTTTGTCGTTATGGAGCTGCACAGCGGACGAGTGGTTAGCGGGCAGGCCTCACAGCTAGGAGACCAGGGTTCAATTCCACCCTCGGCCATCTCTGTGTGGAGTTTGCATGTTCTCCCCGTGCATGTGTGGGTTTTCTCCGGGTACTCCGGTTTCCTCCCACATTCCAAAAAAAACATGCTAGGTTAATTAGCGACTCCAAATTGTCCATAGGTATGAATGTGAGTGTGAATGGTTGTTTGTCTATATGTGCCCTGTGATTGGCTGGCCACCAGTCCAGGGTGTACCCCGCCTCTCGCCTGAAGACAGCTGGGATAGGCTCCAGAATGTTGATTTAGAATGCTAGCACTGTATCATTCGGTAGAATGGATGATCCAAACAAAGACTGCTGAGTCACTGAATGTCCCTGATGTCCCTGAATGTATCTTCAGCTCTGTCAGAGATGGAGTCAGTTCTGCTGTCTGTAGCCAAGGAGAGAAAAACCAATCAGAGCCAGCTGGTTTTTGTGGACACCCTGCTTCGATCCGGACTCACAGAGCGACAGGCGAGTACTTATCCCGGGATTTTGTCCTAAAGCAAGCGGGATTATGGAGCGTCGATGTGTTGTTTGTTTCAGATCATGGAGGACTGCATGGTGTTCACTTTGGCCGGATGCGTCATCACCGCCAACTGTGAGTGCAAGTGATGAAAAAAAATATAATGATGATGAAAACAAATACTTCCATCTTTTCAAACATTCTTATTTGCTAGTGTGTATCTGGGCCGTGCACTTCCTGTCCACGTCAGAAGAAGTCCAAGACACGTTGTACCAAGAACTGGAACATATTTTGGGTTCAGGTCCAATTTCTTTGGATAAAATCCCTCAACTTAAGTATGTTTTTAAGCAAGGACACATTTTTAGTAGATATGTCCTCCTCATGGATGTTGTCATGTTTGTCTTATTGAACAGATACTGCCAGCAGGTGCTGAATGAGACGGTTAGAACCGCTAAGTTGACCCCCATTGCCGCCCGACTTCAGGAAGTGGATGGAAAAGTGGATCAGTATGTCATTCCCAAAGAGGTACAGGGAAAATGTCATTCCCACTAAGTGGATAAGATGGGTCAAAAATGACCCGGTCGGGTTGTTTTCTTGAAATATCTTCATAATGAATTTTTTTTATCATTTCATATTCCAGGTATTCCTCAAAAAACATGTTTTTGATATCATGCCATTCACATTTTTAACTTACCTTTTATACATTTTAAGAAATTTTAGTTTTTGTGTTACTACCCCAACCTTCCATAAGTGGGTCAAAAATGACCCGGTCAGGTTGTTTTCTTGAAAAATCTTCATAATTAAATTTTTTTATCATTTCATGTTCTAGGTATTCCTCAAAAAACATGTTTTTGATATAATGCCATTGAAATTTTTAACTTATCTTTTATACATTTTAAGAAATTTTAGTTTTTGTGTTACTACCCCAACCTTCCATAAGTGGGTCAAAAATGACCAGGTCAGGTTGTTTTCTTGAAATATCTTCATAATGAAATTTTTTTATCATTTCATATTCCAGGTATTCCTCAAAAAACATGTTTTTGATATAATGCCATTCAAATTTTTATACATTTTAAGAAATTTTAGTTTTTGTGTTACTACCCCAACCTTCCAAAAGTGGGTCAAAAATGACCCGGTCAGGTTGTTTTCTTGAAATATCTTCGTAATTAAATTTTTTTATCATTTCATATTCCAGGTATTCCTCAAAAAACATGTTTTTGATATCATACCATTCAAATTTTTAACCTACCTTTTATACATTTTAAGAAATTTTAGTTTTTGTGTTACTACCCCGACCTTCCATAAGTGGGTCAAAAATGACCCGGTCAGGTTATTTTCTTGAAATATCTTCGTAATGAATTTTTTTTTATCATTTCATATTCCAGGTATTCCTCAAAAAACATGTTTTTGATATAATGCCATTCACATTTTTAACTTACTTTTTTTACATTTTAAGAAATTTTAGTTTTTGTTTTACTACCCCAACCTTCCATAAGTGGGTCAAAAATGACCCGGTCAGGTTGTTTTCATGAAATATCTTCATAATGAAAATTTTTTGTCATTTCATATTCCAGGTATTCCTCAAAAAACATGTTTTTGATATAATGCCATTCAAATTTTTAACTTACCTTTTATACATTTTAAGAAATTTTTGGTTTTGTGTTACTACCCCAACCTTCCATAAGTGGGTCAAAAATGACCCGGTCAGGTTGTTTTCTTGAAATATCTTCAGAATTAAATGTTTTTATCATTTCATATTCCAGGTATTCCTCAAAAAAACATGTTTTTGATATAATGTCATTCAAATTTTTATACATTTTAAGAAATTTTAATTTTTGTGTTACTACCCCAACCTTCCATAAGTGGGTCAAAAATGACCCGGTCAGGTTGGTTTCTTGAAAAATCTTCATAATTAAATTTTTTTATCATTTCATGTTCTAGGTATTCCTCAAAAAACATGTTTTTGATATAATGCCATTGAAATTTTTAACTTAACTTTTATACATTTTAAGAAATTTTAGTTTTTGTGTTACTACCCCAACCTTCCATAAGTGGGTCAAAAATGACCCGGTCAGGTTGTTTTCTTGAAATATCTTCATAATTAAATTTTTTTATAATTTCATATTCCAGGTATTCCTCAAAAAACATGTTTTTGATATAATGCCATTCAAATTTTTAACTTACATTTTAAGATTTTTTAATTTTTGTGGTACTACCCCAACCTTCCATAAGTGGGTCAAAAATGACCCGGTCAGGTTGTTTTCTTGAAATATCTTCGTAATTAAAATTTTTTATAATTTCATATTCCAGGTATTCCTCAAAAAACATGTTTTTGATATCATTCCATTCACATTTTTAACTTACATTTTATACATTTTAAGAAATTTTTGTTTTTGTGTTACTACCCCAACCTTCCATAAGTGGGTCAAAGATGACCCGGTCAGGTTGTTTTCTTGAAATATATTCATAATGAAAAATTTTTATCATTTCATATTCCAGGTATTCCTCAAAAAACATGTTTTTGATATAATGCCATTGAAATTTTTAACTTACATTTTAAGAAATTTTAGTTTTTGTGTTACTACCCCAACCTTCCATAAGTGGGTCAAAAATGACCCGGTCAGGTTGTTTTCTTGAAATATCTTCATAATTAAATTTTTTTATCATTTCATATTCCAGGTATTCCTCAAAAAACACGTTTTTGATATAATGACATTCACATTTTTAACTTACCTTTTATACATTTTAAGAAATTTTAGTTTTTGTGTTACAGTCATAGTACCTACTTGTGAATGTAGTATTCTACATTGGCCACAAGATGTCGCCAGAAATGAGCCGTGAATGCCTGTATGTTTAAATGGCCATAATAACAACCTTCTGTTTACATATCAGACCCTCGTCATCTACGCTTTGGGAGTCGTGCTGCAAGATTCCAAAAGTTGGAGCGCCGCAAGCAGGTCTTTGATATTAATATTCATAATCATAACGCTGCTTGCTGATGTACTACATGCAGTCAAATTGGCATTTCTATGATTGTTTTTTTTGTGTTAAAACTTTCAGATTTGACCCAAATCGGTTTGAGGACGAGTCATCCAGGAAGAGTTTCTGTCTGCTTGGTTTTTCCGGGAATCAGACGTGTCCGGAGCTCAGGTAACCACTGCATTTTCTGGATCCATTTTTACCTTTGAAAAAATCTGCAGTAAATGTAAAAGAATGAAGTAAAAATATTAAGATATTATTAAAAGTTTGAATCTAAATCTAAAAAGTTGTAATTTTCCAAGAGTATATGTCAGTGAAAAAATGTTTTTAGTGGCATTTTTGGAAAATTGGAATAAAAAGTAACATTCCAAGAATAAAGTGAAATTATTAAGGAAATAAAGTCAGAATTATAAGAAAAAATTCTAAATATAATCTTTAAATAATAATATAATATTTATATATTTAATTATATATTTTAATTAATTAAGCAAGTAAAAGATACTGTGGGAATAAAGTCATAATTACAAGAAAAAAAATGTAGCTGTAATTTTACAAGAATAAAGTGACTAAATTACATAAACATAATAATAGAATTACAAAACAATAATAGTCAAATTATATTAAATACAAATTAAGTTATTTTTTTAAAAGTCATAATATGACAAATAACATTAAATTAATTTTAATTAATTTTTAAATTAATTAATTTGAAATATTAAATAAAAAATATGTCCCACTTTTTTGAAATCGAGAATTTACTGGAAACAAAACAACAATTGAAAAATGTCATTGTAGAAAAAGTTTTAATATTCCGGGAATCAAATAAAAAAAATACTGTGGGAATAAAGTCATAATTACAAGAAAAAAATGTAGCTGTAATTTTACAAGAATAAAGTGACTATATTACATAAACATAATAATAGAATTACAAAACAATAATAGTCAAATACAAATTAAGTTATTTTTTTTAAGTCATAATATGACAAATAACATTTAATTAATTGTAATTAATTGTAATTAATATTTTAATTAATTAATTTAAAATATTAAATCAAAAATGTCACTTTTTTTAAATCGAGAATTTACTGGAAACAAAACAACAATTGAAAAATGTTATTGTGGAAAAAGTTTTAATATTCCGGGAATCGAGTAAAAAAAATGCTGTGGGAATAAAGTCATAATTACAAGAAAAAATTTTTGCTGTAATTTTACAAGAATAAAGTGACTATATTACATAAACATAATAATAGAATTACAAAACAATAATAGTCAAATTATATTAAATACAAATTAAGTTATTTTTTTAAGTCATATTATGACAAATAACATTGAATTAATTTTAATTTATATTTTAATTAATTAATTTGAAATATTAAATAAAAAAATATGTCACTTTTTTTTTATCAAGAATTTACTGGAAACAAAACAACAATTGAAAAATGTCATTGTGTAAAGTTTTAATATTCCGGGAATCAAGTAAAAAATACTGTGGGAATAAAGTCATAATTACGAAAAAATTAAGAAAAAAATGTAGCTGTAATTTTACAAGAATAAAGTGACTATATTACATAAACATAATAATAGAATTACAAAACAATAATAGTCAAATTATATTAAATACAAATTAAGTTATTTTTTTTAATATTTACCTTTAAATACGCTCTTCTGGTACACTTTTTGTTGCATAATATTGGTTTCAGTCGTGTTTATTCAGGGTTATGAATAGGAAAATTAAATAAATGAAATAAAAAATTACATAACACTTCAAAGCTGCATCAGGTCTTTGTGGGTTTTGTCTTTAATTTCATAGCAGTCGACGTGATTGGCTTCACTCGGTTCTTTATTTACAAATATAACACCATTATTTCATTTCATTGAATTTAATATTTTATTTTTTTAGGTTTGCTTACACCGTCGCTACCGTCCTGCTCGCCACGTTAGTGCGACGGCTTAAGCTTCACCGGTTGGAAGGTCAAGTCCCAGAGGTCAAATCGGAGCTGGTGTCGACGCCAAAGGATGAAACCTGGATCACCGTCAGCAAAAGAACTGCAAATTAGTCTCGTTTGTTTTCGCCATTTTGGAAGGGGTGTGGTCAAAATGACATTTCAGGTGCCTGGTCTATATTTCAGAATCCAGCTAATGCATCATATAATTGTTGCATATTGTGTTTAAAAAAATGTATCTGAATTTTTTTTTTTTTTTACATCTTATTGAAATAACATATGCATACATTTTTCAAGAAATGTGGCAGCATCCAACCATTTCAACCCTGCACCTTCCATGCACATGTCACATTTGTGCAAAAAATATTATGAATAAAATCAAAAAAATAAGCAATTTAATTGGGAAATAATTAAAAATAAAAATGTACCTGATTGCTTTGTAATTAATTAAAAATCACATTTAACCACTACAGTTGAATTTTTTTAATTTTTAATTAATTAAAATAATAAAAAAAAATTTTTAATTAATTAAAATTTAAATGTGAAAAATGCCAACGAAATTATACATATTTATTTCTAGGAAATAATGCCATTAAAACACTACTTAAAATAAAAATGTACCTGATTGCTTTGTAATTAATTAAAAATTAAATTTAACTACTACAGTTGACAAATGTTTTTTAATTTTTAATTAATTAAAATTAAAATGTGAAAAATGCCAACAAAATTATGCATATTTCTTTCTAGGAAATAATGCCATTAAAACACTACTTAAAATAAAAATGTACCTGATTACTTTGTAATTAATTTAAATGTGAAAAATGGCAATGAAATTAAATGTATTTATTTCTAGGAAATAATGCCATTAAAACACTACTTAAAATAAAAATGTACCTGATTGTTTTGTAATAAATTTAAATGTGAAAAATGGCAATGAAATTATATATATTTATTTCTAGGAAATAATGCCATTAAAGCACTATTTCAATATAACAGTCAAAACCACCTATTAACCTAAATTCGTCAGCGCTTTGGCAACTCTTTCATGTTTTCAGGGCATTATGACGTCATCGCTACGTCACGTCCCCAACACACCCTCAGCAAGCCGGGCGACAGCTTGCAGTACCGCACGCAACCGCCAGAGTCGCCATAGAGTCCACGCTTGCCCAGCTAAAAAGATGTGAAAATGGCGGAGCTACAAATGCTTCTGGAGGAGGAAATTCCAGCGGGACGAAGCGCTCTGCTGGATAGTTTTACCAATTTGGAACGAGTCGCCGAGTATTGCGAGAACAACTATGTCCAGGCGAGTTTAACTGTCATAAAATGTGACCAATTTCTGGTCAATTTCGCAAACGGAGGGGCGAAGTGCTGCTTTGCTAGCTGTTGCTAGTTTTCTAGATATGGATGCCTTGTTATCAAGCTAACATGATGGGATCACTTGTTAGCAAGCTAACCGTCCGTTATTATAAAAAAATGACATTCTCCACGTCCCGGAGAATGTGGGTGTGTTAACTGCTCTTGTTGTCTCATTCGCGTGGCGTGTGTGTCTTTTACACACGCCGTGGGCTAGCCAAGGTAGCTTGCAGCTACCTAATATCAACTACGTTTCGCACTACTAAAACTGACGTGATTACGGTAATCAAATTTACCTTGCCACTAATACTAGTTATGCATGGTATTACGGTGAGAGATGATAAGCAACATGAATCGGCAGGGGCTAATAACTGTCATGGCTGATTTATGGTCTTGTGTCCAAGCGCACTGCGATTCGCCGTGCATTGTTTTGTCTATTTTTTATAACCTTAAATGTTCATTTAAAATCCATAACAATATTTTTTTTAATTTAATGACAGTGAAGTTATTGCAACGTGAAGGCCTGCCAGTGTTGCGTTTTTGTGTATCGGAATGTCGGGTTATCTTGTGCGGCAGGTGAAATCTCAAGTGTTGCATGTGGGAATTCTGAAATCCTGGAAAAGCTTGTCAGACAGGTTTCCCAGTGCTTCCACTGATTTTTTTTATTCTGTTTTTTTTTGTGTGTATTTTGTTGCCAATCCGGAATTCTCCAATTAGATTTGATGATTTATACAGTTTTAGAATAAGAGTAATTAACAAAGGACTCAAGATTGCTTTTTTTTTTACAAGAAAAAAAATATAAAAACACCATTGGCAGCAGGCATATGTGACAAACAGTCTATCTTTCATAATTATGAGTTAAATTGCATAAATAGTTATACATTTCCATTAAAAGGCAGAAGAACTGTGAGGCTCCGCTTTCATGTCTGGACTTGAACTGAAAAGATCAAGCAAGCGTTTGGGCTTTTTTTATTATTTTTTTTATTTTTTTTAGCGTTTTTTTATTAGTATGAACTTTTATTGTTAGTTTTTCTTTTTTTTTTCATTTTCCCAAAATTTTAATATATAATTTTAATATATAATAATATAATATAATATTGTTCCTATAATATTTTTGACTTAATTCTCGAAAAGCAACCTAATTTTCCCAAAATTTCAAAATATTTTTTCCCATTAAAGAAAATGTAGTTTTCTAACTTTATTGTTAGTTTTTCAATTTTTTTTAATTTTCCAAACATTTTAATATATAATTTTAATATATAATAATATAATATTGTTCCTATAATATTTTTGACTTAATTCTCAAAAAGCAACCTAATTTTCCCCAAAATTTCAAAATAGTTTTTTTTCCCATAAAAGAAAATGTAGTTTTACTAACTTTTATTGTTAGTTTTTCAATTTTTTTTCATTTTCCAAACATTATAATATATAATTTTAATATATAATAATTTAATATAATATTGTTCCTATAATATTTTTGACTTAATTCTCGAAAAGCAACCTAATTTTCCCAAAATTTCAAAATAAATTTTTTTCCCATAAAAGAAAATGTAGTTTTACTAACTTTTATTGTTAGTTTTTCAATTTGTTTTCATTTTCCAAACATTATAATATATAATTTTAATATATAATAATTTAATATAATATTGTTCCTATAATATTTTTGACTTAATTCTCAAAAGGCAACCTAATTTTCCCAAAATTTCAAAATATTTTTTTTCCCATAAAAGAAAATGTAGTTTTACTAACTTTTATTTTTAGTTTTTCATTTTTTTTTCATTTTCCAAACTTTTTAAAATATAATTTTAATATATAATATTATAATATAATAATATAATATTGTTCCTATAATATTTTTGACTTAATTCTCGAAAAGCAACCTAATTTTCCCAAAATTTCAAAATAGTTTTTTTCCCATAAAAGAAAATGTAGTTTTACTAACTTTTATTGTTAGTTTTTCAAATTTTTTTTCATTGTCCAAACATTTTAATATATAATTTTAATATATAATAATATAATATTGTTCCTATAATATTTTTGACTTAATTCTCGAAAAGCAACCTAATTTTCCCAAAATTTCAAAATAAATTTTTTCCCATAAAAGAAAATGTAGTTTTACTAACTTTTATTGTTAGTTTTTCATTTTTTTCATTTTCCAAACATTTTAATATATAATTTTAATATATAATAATATAATATTGTTCCTATAATATTTTTGACTTAATTCTGGAAAAGCAACCTAATTTTCCCAAAATTTCAAAATAAATTTTTTCCCATAAAAGAAAATGTAGTTTTACTAACTTTTATTGTTAGTTTTTCATTTTTTTCATTTTCCAAACATTTTAATATATAATTTTAATATATAATAATATAATATTGTTCCTATAATATTTTTGACTTAATTCTCGAAAAGCAACCTAATTTTCCCAAATTTTCAAAATAATTTTTTTTCCCATAAAAGAAAATGTAGCTTTAATACTTTAATAATAACTTTAATATTTCAATGTTAATTAATTTTATCATTGTTTTTGTATTTTATGCATATATTCCGCTAATGGAAGTTTCCTTCAATGGCAATTATTCTTTTGACCCTCGGCCCCCACCGTAGTTTGGTGGCATGGTAACTCCATAGCCACAAGCTGAACCAAATATTGGTCGCAGGCGCAGGCAACGCTGCAAACGCTGCAAATGACGTCGTATAGCGGCCTGTCACGATTCGGCGAATCGGAGCGCCACGATGCGGCCATCCGATATATGCGAGGGAAATTTAATGGAAATGCATTGGAACGGGACTGGAGATTTTGTCCGAAATAGGCGAAATCCGTTATAAAAAATCCGATATATGCAATGAATTTTTATTGGAAATGCATTACAGAAAAATCGGTTCTTTTTTATCTGTCCGTTGTGAGCGAATTTCCGATATATCCGAGTCCGATATATCCGAGGTTTACTGTATCCCTCTCTGCATCGGAGAACTGTAGATGATGCGTTCAATGACCGTCAAAAAAAGTAGTACCAATCACAGCTTGCATTAAACATAAAAAAACTGTGATAGTTACACAATTGGGGCGGCACGGCGGTCGAGTGGTTAGCGCGCAGACCTCACAGCTAGGAGACCCGAGTTCAATTCCACCCTCGGCCATCTCTGTGTGGAGTTTGCATGTTCTCCCCGTGCATGCGTGGGTTTTCTATGGGTACTCCGATTTCCTCCCACATTCCAAAAAAAACATGCTAGGTTAATTAGCGCTCCAAATTGTCCATAGGTATGAATGTGAGTGTGAATGGTTGTTTGTCTATATGTGCCCTGTGATTGGCTGGCCACCAGTCCAGGGTGTACCCCGCCTCTCGCCCGAAGACAGCTGGGATAGGCTCCAGCACCCCCGCGACCCTCGTGAGGATAAGCGGTAGAAAATGAATGAATGAGTTACACAATTGTAATAAAATATTTACTGTAATATTATTGATTTCTATGTTGTATGTATTAAAAAAACAAAATGTCCGTCTGCTCCACAGTCTCCAGACAAGCAGCGAGCGCTGGAGGAGACCAAGAACTACACCACCCAGTCCCTGGCCAGCGTGGCATACCTGATCAACACGCTGGCCAACAATGTCCTGCAGATGCTGGACATCCAGGCTTCGCAGCTCCGCCGCATGGAGTCTTCCATCAACCACATCTCTCAGGTGGGCGTTGCCGACACGCACCTCCAGCCACGTGGAGGTGTGTGAGAACCTTAAGAACATCCGTCTCTGTTCTCAGACGGTGGATATTCACAAGGAGAAGGTGGCCAGACGGGAGATCGGCATCCTGACCACTAATAAGAACACGTCACGCACGCACAAGATCATCGCCCCCGCCAATCCGGAGAGGCCCGTGCGCTACATCCGCAAGCCCATCGATTACAGCCTGCTGGATGACATGGGACACGGAGTCAAGGTAAAAGTCGCGCTTGTGACGTACATCCTATGTTACAACCTATTTTTATTATTACAGTGTTCCATACCAAAGTACTGTAATATTTTTCCCATAGGAAGTAAATCAAAATACAGTAATCCTTCATATATTGCAGTGAATTTCCGCTACACAGTATTCTTTATTTATAAGTGTCATATTTGTACTTGGAGCACAAACAACCAGTTTCCGATCTTCTAAATATTAGAGTCCTCTAGACATGAAATAACACCCCTATAGTCATCCTTACATTCATTCATTTATTCATTTTCTACCGCTTTTCCTCACGAGCGTCGCGGCGGGTGCTGGAGCCTATCCCAGCTGTCTTCGGGCGAGAGGCGGGGTCCACTCTGGACTGGTCGCCAACCAATCACAGGGCACATATAGACAAACAACCATTCACACTCACATTCATACCTATGGACAATTTGGAGACGCTAATTAACCTAGCATGTTTTTGGCAAACTGTGTGGTAAACTCCACACAGGGTGGAATCAAACTCGGGTCTCCTAGCTGTGTGGCCTGCGTGCTAACCACTTACCCACTGTGCAGCCCCTCCAGCGTGACAGTCCTTAATCAATTTATACATAAAATTAGCTTAAATGCAAATGTGCTAACTTTGGTATATTAACAATGCTTGCATGCTAACTGTTAGCAAGGTTATACCTAAAGAAGTGTTACAAAGTTAACATTTTGTTAGCATGCTAACACCTAAAATGAACACACTATGCAAGGTTATACCGTTTGAATATAGAATATATAGAAAATTAATGAATAAATGAACCTTCTAAATGTGTTTTTTAACATTATTAGAGCTCTCTAGACATGAAGTAGCACCCCTATAGTCACATATACACTCCTATAATTCATTATTTATGACATTACACAACTCTTTTTGCTTGAGACCCGAGTTCAATTCCACCCTCGGCCATCTCTGTGTGGAGTTTGCATGTTCTCCCCGTGCATGCGTGGGTTTTCTCCCGGTACTCCGGTTTCCTCCCACATTCCAAAAACATGCTAGGTTAATTAGCGACTCCAAATTGTCCATAGGTATGAATGTGAGTGTGAATGGTTGTTTGTCTATATGTGCCCTGTGATTGGCTGGCCACCAGTCCAGGGTGTACCCCGCCTCTCGCTCAAAGACAGCTGGGATAGGCTCCAGCACCCCCGCGACCCTTGTGAGGATAAGCCCTAGAAAATGAATGAATGAATGAACCTTCTAAATGTTTTTTTTAACATTATTAGAGCTCTCCAGACATGAAGTAGCACCCCTATAGTCACTGATACACTCCTATAATTCATTATTCATGACATTACACAACTCTTTTGCTTGAGACCCGAGTTCAATTCCACCCTCGGCCATCTCTGTGTGGAGTTTGAATGAATGAAAATGAATGAATGAATGAATAATATTAATATGAGGCTGCACGGGGTACGAGTGGTTAGCACGCAGGCTTCACAGCTAGGAGACCCGAGTTCAATTCCACCAATTGCATGTTCTCCCCGTGCATGCGTGGGTTTTCTCCGGGTACTCCGGTTTCCTCCCACATTCCAAAAACATGCTAGGTTAATTAGCGACTCCAAACTGTCCATATGTATGAATGTGAGTGTGAATGGTTGTTTGAATTAATTTTACGACTAATAAGCCATATTCAACCACAAAAACGGCATGATTTAGGAGTATATTTTTGGGAAAACCTCATCTCTATTAGTACCATAATATTCCAAATGCAACATTTTATTACGCACAATATTGTACGATAACCGAATAGTACGAAAACCGGGTTTGAAACCGGAGGTTCTACTATATGAACAGGATGTACCGTGAGCTCTTACTGTACTGATACACATGTGTCGGATTTGTTTGGCTGAATGACCCGTCAAAGTCTGATGATTGACTTTTCAATGTCAAATTGAGCGGAATTAAGCTTCTTGTTCCTGATGCCTTTTGTTTCATCTTCCATATTCAATGCTTCTATTAAGATGATGATTATGCAAGCTTGTTTTTGATGACCTGCAAATACCATACGTGTGATTAGACCAGGGGTGGGCAAACCTTTTGACTCGCGGGCCGCATTGATATGACAAAATATACCGGGGGGGGGCAGACTATATAACAGTAACAGTCCACCTGGTAT
The DNA here is from genome assembly GCF_030265055.1 of Doryrhamphus excisus. NCBI lineage: Eukaryota > Metazoa > Chordata > Actinopteri > Syngnathiformes > Syngnathidae > Doryrhamphus > Doryrhamphus excisus. The sequence goes on along the minus strand of NC_080481.1, from coordinate 16,159,671 downwards.
TATTGTATCTGTAAAATTGTCATGCAATCTGCTATTATTATTTATTATTTTATATTTATATTTAAATATTTTAAAAATAATAAAATATTATAGTAATTACAATAAAATTAAAATAATAAATATTATATTATTATTATGTAAAATATGCAAATATAACAATAATATTATATATAATTAATATAACAATTAGCATTACTATAATAATTATAATAATCATAATAGTTCTAATAATTATTATAATAATCATAATAGTTCTAATAATAATTATAATAATATAATAATCTAATAATAATAAAAATAATAATAATAATAATTATTATTATTATTATGTGCTTGTGTCCCTTTTTTCAGGAGCACTTTGTAAACAACAGACCATGTCAAAAAACGAAATTGATAAAACCATCGAAAAGGTTGGCTCAGGCCATGATGCCAGGTTGTATGTTGAGTTTAAATGAAATACTTTGGAAAGATTGGGCGGGCCGTATTCAAACACTTGGCGGGCCGGATGTGGCCCCCGGGCCGTAGTTTGCCCACCCCTGGATTAGACGCCTGAAATGAATTCCATTGTTTTCTTCTCTTCTATTGCACACTAATATGCTGATTTCTTCTCTCTCTTTCTCTCTCTCTCTCTTTTTATCTGCTTGCCTTTTGTTTATTATTTGTAATCAACTGTAGTGGTTGCAAAGGTTTAAGGTAAGATTTTCATAGCTCGCCCCTCGCAAAAGGAAGAGGGTTTGATTTCTGGATTTTTATTTGTTGTTTCTTGTGGCTTGCTGTGAAAGTATTGATTTGATTTTTTTTTTTTTTTTAAAGGAAGAGTTTGACATTTTGTAAAATGAAGTTATTGGCGAAAGGCTCCAGACAAATTTAAGTCAAGTTGACATTTTGGAAGGGTTTAAAATGTCCAACTAATCCTTTGATTAGTGGTCAGTGTCCCTGATATGATATATTATATACTGTTTGGAATTATGTTGTACATTTGTGTAAGTGAATGGTAAATTAAGATTGGTTCGTCTTTTTTTTTTTCCTATTTACCTCCCTGCATCCTTTTTCAAAATGTTTTTATACCGTACTTACAAGGCAAATGCGTCTTGTGAAGGTGTTCGCTCAAGGTGGGCGTCCATCTGTCTCTCATTCTCTGTACTAGCTTCGTCAATTGTTGTCTTAAAGCAGGGGTCTCAAAGTCAATTTACTTGGGGGGCCACTGGAACTCGGGTCTGTGTGAGACTGGGCCGCATCAGGTTTTCCAAAAAAAAAAAAAAAAAAAAACGTATTTATCAAAAACAAAATTTTTTTAAAAACTTTGCTTTGGTTCCAATTTTCTACAATAAAAGCGCTGATAAAACATTCCACTGTTCTCAAATATCTTACTTTTTATTTTTCTACACAAAATAAGATGAAAAATAAATAGCACTTCAAACATTGTTAGCACGCCGCCATATAAGCAAAGGTTTGGGTTGCCTTCAAAAGCATCACGTAACTTTCAAAAGGCACATTTGCAGCAAATTTTCCAGGATTTCCCAGCACACTTCAGGGCTCTACGTTAAAAACAAAAATTACTTGCCCATGGGGAATCCTTAAGGTGAGAACTACTTGCCCGAACTTGCCCCATGTAAAATGAAAAGTGCCATAATGATATCATATATCAATATATGCTGATAATTCATCAGATAATAGTACTGATGCATTGTATTTGGAGGAATGTCTGAAAATTTGTGGAGATGTATGTTAACATGGCAAGCCATGCTACCTTACACATCGTAGTCGTAGTAAGCAGTGATATTTATAAGTTGTTCACCACAATGAAACATTTGACACATTTATGTACTAGTAAAGTGTTTTTAATCCAGAAAAAATGCTCAATGATCAAACAATAATTTGTGAAGCAAAGGTGAGAAAAATACACAGAGAAATGGAAGCGCTAGATTTTGTAGCTTGTGCAAAATCAGCACTTGGTATTGGATCTAATGGGCGGTGTTTCATTGTGACCACTTCAAATTGTCACAGCAACGTGATTCACTCACCTTTGCCATCATTTGATTTGCTGCCGCTAATAAAATACTTGTTTAGGAGGCACTGTTTCATCACTTTTTGGTGTTTTCCTTCAGAAGTTGTTGAAGAATTAGACGATGTTGGCAGGGACGCCATGATAGATGTTTTCCTAGTAAAACGATCGCTGATTGGTTGATCGCGAACAAGAACGGGTGTGGGTAAAACGCGGATTGTGGATTACGGACCGCGGTCTAAATAAACGATTCTGATTGGTCCATTTCAAGATTTGCAAGGATTGGTTTGCAAATTACCACCGGAATTACGCAGTCCGTGTTTTACCAACACCCAACAAGAACCGCTTTAAAAAAAAACTCTTGGCAGTACGGCATGCTAAAGTGCACTTGCCCGACGGGAATATTAATGATTGGATTTACTTGCCCGAATTTTGTTTTAACTTGCCCCGGGCCATCGGTACAACGTTATTGTCGAGCCCTGCACTTTAAATGCAGCAAATTGTGAGTGATAATATCCACTCATGTTTTTCTTTCGACCACACATAATAAAAGTTGTTGCAATGTTCGGCGTGTCCCTGAAGGCATCTCGTGTTCTTGTGCGTGCCCTGGTGCGCATGCGGCAATTACACTAAAAAGTAACGCAATTAATTAAATATATGTATTGTATTCAATTTATAAATTAGTCATTTTTATTGCAAATGTTGATCCAAAAATCTGAGAAGGCTGTATATCCTCTAAATCAGGGGTCTCAAACTCAATTTACTTGGGGGCCACTGGAGCTAGGGTCTGGGTGAGACTGGGCCGCATCAGGTTTTCCAAAAAAAACACATTTATTAAAAAAATATATATTTTTTTAAACTTTGCTTTGGTTCCAATTTTCTATAAGAAAAGCTCTGATAAAGCATCCCACTGTTCTCAAATATTTAACTTTTTATTTTTCTACACAAAATAAGATGAAAAATAAACAAATCAAGAATAAAGAAAATCAATCAATCAGTAATAAATAAATAAATATAATAATAATAATAATAAAACGGCAAATAATAAAAACTTAAGAAACCACATATAGTTGCCGGGTAGACATTATTTTTGTCATATTAAAATGAACAAAGCATTATTAGAGCCCTGTAGACATGACAAAACACGACTATAGTCACATTTATACTCTTTTTATTTACAACATATTGCGCAACTGCAGGGTCCTGAGACACATGCTAACTCACAAACTAGAGAGCTAGCGACCTAAACGGTAGCCTTCAAGTTATTTCCTTTCAACTTAAATAGCCAAAAACTTACCACTTCCACACGGATAGGGAGGATAACTATTAACAGTTATTTAAACTTTAACATGAACATTAATCAAACGTAATAATTTTTTCTGGGTACATGATACCATACAGCATCCATATCAAACTTGCGCGGGCCGCACTAACATTAAACTTTCATATCAAGGCGTGTTTGAGACCCCTGTCTTAAACCTTCCTCGTAGCTGTGAACATCCAGCAGCAACACAACGGTTTGGCATAGCTACAATTTTGAACCCAGTTGACGATCTACCTGGAGATTCCCCCAGTACGTCACTTCCTGAAATGACTATAAATGGAATTTTTCTGAATTTACCATTCACTTAGAAAATTTTGAACAACGTAGAACATAATCACAAATAATATACAATATTACATATTTAAGCTAAGTTGAAGAAACATGTCAGGGATCCTTTTTTTAATGTTTGTTCTCCTGCTGTGAAATTTCACCACACTTGTCCGTCCGCCCAGGCCAGCGCTCAGAGCATGAAAGCAGGAGGAGGCGGACTCCCTCGCACGAACCCCCCGACACAGAAGCCCCCCAGCCCACCCGTCAGCGGGAAGGGGACCCTTGGGTATGTAAGCTGCGTGTTTGCGGGCCACAAGGTTGACACAGATGTCAAGTCGCTTGTGTTGTTGATGAGTGAATGAGAATTATTTGTTTTTACCAGTACCAGTTTTAAATGTAAAAATCAGCAGGTTTTCTCTGTTTTTGTTGTGCTCGTTGATTGTCCGTAATCCCTGCGGGAAAATACTGTTTACTCGGGGGACTTTCCTGAAGCAACGTTTTTGTCTTTCTGTGTGTGTGTGTGTGTGTGTGTGTTTTTTTTTCCTGACATTACAAATCGTACCTCGGATTCGTGCGCGACTATGTCCCGTCTCCGTAGTGACTTTTCCAAGCTGTGGTTTTTGTGTCTTTTGTCTCTCTGCAAGCAGCATGTAATAATCACGGCTAAACCTCCATGATGGATCCTCTGCCACAGTCTTTGGCTAAAGACTGACATCTTATTTTTAGTTACATTTTTTCTGCTTTTACCGTATGTGTGTGTGTGTGTGACCGTGACCCAGCTTGCCCACTCCTGGCTGCCCCATATATCCCATAGCAACATTTTGCCATGGCAACCATGCTCAGCCTCAGAGATAGGTGGCCTTGCTCATGCTATCACTTGACTCTTAAGTCCAGATCACGTGTCAATCAATCAATCAATCAAACCTGTTAAAGATATCGAGGATAAAATCTGTGCCTTTTTTTGTTGTTGTTTTTGGACTAATATTGTTCAGGACACGAGAGAACGAGTATTTCTATTGTTAGTCAAATAACTGCGAGCTGGCAATGTAGTGCGGTATGCCAGACCAGCTTTTCCCTGGCGAGTGCTCGAGCTTTCCGATGAGCTCGCCCGTGCGAGAAAAGCTCTCGCTTGATGAGAAGGCACCATCTGCCGGATTGCATGTAGAAATCTCAGGAATTTAAGGAATTTTCAGATGCTTTTCCAAGGAAAATGCTGTTATATTTGGATAATAGATAGGAATAGCTTGCGTTTTTTAGCTCAACGGCACTGTTAGCATTACATTGGTTAGCTTTAGCGTGAATGTGACCCTGGCACGAGAGTGCTCCATGCACCCGGCCGTTGCCACCTGTGGATTCGCCCCCACCAAGCCCCCCCCCCCCTCCCCCAACGTTCCACCTGTCATTCCCCATTTTTAAGTTTTAAGTTTGCACTTGTTTGTTTCCTACTCTTCCCCCTTCCCCTCTCCTACAATTCTCTGTGGATGCCCCCACCCCCTCAACTTCCTGACCCTCTCACAGGCGGCACTCCCCCTATAGGACGCTTGAACCGGTGCGTCCTCCTGTTGTCCCTAACGACTACGTCTCGAGCCCGACGCGCAACTCGGCGCATCCCCTGCAGAGCCCAGCACGCACTGCGTCGGTTAATCAGAGGAACCGCACGTACAGGTACCCCCTCCCAACCCCCCCCAGCATGCCTCACTTACACTCCTGAACAAAATCGGAAGTCGGATTCACAAGAAAATCCCCCCCCAAAAAAAAGCGGAGCAGAGAAAATCGGCCCTCAAATGAGAAAAGTCCTTGCATGCATACATAGGCATAGGCAAACAACCATTCACACTCTCATTCATACCTATGGACAATTTGGAGTCGCTAATTAACCTAGCATGTTTTTGGAAGGCGAAAACCCACGCACGCACAGGAAGAACATGCAAACTCCATACAGGGATGCCCCAGCGGGAAATCGAACCCAGGTCTCCTTGCTGTGTTCGGTCCGTGCTAACCACTCGTACACCGTGCAGCCCCGCAGACGGCATCATATTGTATTATTATATATATCATATGTATTTATTTGGTCTCTAAAAATGTTCTTAGACTTGTGGTTGCTCACTCGATAGACTTAAATATAAAAGCCGAGAAAGCCTTTTCGCCTTCGCCATTAGCCTTTAGCGACAGTGTGAATCTCATAACGGGACGTTAAAGACCGATTTTAGCAGGGATAGTAAGAAACCGATTCAGGTTTAAATGCGGTTTTCAATTAACTGAATACTGTATTTGTTTCTCTTGCTCCCTTTTCTTCTTCTTGTATCTCGATGCCTTACTTACAGTCCGGTATGAGGATTTTGCTCCGGAGTGTACGTCTTGAACGCAGCCTGTGTTGCCTTCCCTCCTCTCCCCTTCCTCCCTATTTTGCACTTAAACTTGACCCACCGCTGATGACCTTTGACCCCTGTCTACTCTTTATTCCCCACCGGGTAAAAAAACCCTGTAGAGGTCAGGGCAATGTAAAGACACTCGTAATGTTGGTCTGACATTAATTAAAGAGACGCCGTCTCCACCGTCCTGCCCCAAGACCAATCTCTTATTTTGGATAATGGTACTTGTGGGATAACAGTTTGATTCCAGTAAAGTATTCGGCCAATCAGGTAGCTTCTCTCCGCTGCACAGCATCCATCCTCGTCATCTCACTTCAACTCTGCTTCCTTGCCCATCACGTCTTTGTCCTTGTGTGCTGGCGTTGCCAGGTGTCTCTGTACTATGTCAACAATATAACAGCCCGTGCAAACTGACAAGATGGCGGCACACGTCTGTGTTTCTCCGACGCGGTCGGTGACGAAAACCGCTCCAGTAACTAAAAAAAGGAGGCGTATTTCTTACTCTGAACGTATTTTCACCTTTCAATAGGATTCACCAGGCACACCTTGTGAAACGTGGACTATGCTTCCACGTTTCTTGCGTAGCGTGACATACACGACCCAAAAAAAAAAAAAAAAAAGAATCTAAGCCCCCGGACTGTAAAAGCTGTGATTTGGGTGCGTGTAGTACATTATTTAGAGCAGGGGTCTCAAACACGAGGCCCGCGGGCCAAATGTGGCACGCAGGACACTAGTTTGAGGCCCCCGCCTTGATATGAAAGTTTAATGTTAGTGCGGCCCGCGCAAGTTTGATATGGATGCTGTATGGTATCATGTACCCAGAAAAAATTATTACATTGATTTAATGTTCATGTTAAAGGTTAAATAACTGTTAATAGTTATCCTCCCTATCCGTGTGGAAGTGGTAAGTTTTTGGCTATTTAAGTTGAAAGGAAATAACTTGAAGGCTACCGTTTAGGTCGCTAGCTCTCTAGTTTGCGAGTTAGCATGTGTCTCAAGACCCTGCAGTTGCGCAATATGTTGTAAATCAGGGGTCTCAGTCATGCAGCCTGAGGGCCAAATGTGGCCCACAGGACACTAGTTTGAGGCCCCCAACTTGATATGAAAGTTTAATGTTAGTGCGCCCCCCCCCCCCCCCCCCCCCGCGCAAGTTTGATATGGATGCTGTATGGTATCATGTACCCAGAAAAAATTATTACGTTTGATTAATATTCATGTTAAAGGTTAAATAACTGTTAATAGTTATCCTCCCTATCCGTGTGGAAGTGGTAAGTTTTTGGCTATTTAAGTTGAAAGGAAATAAACTACCGTTAGGCTACCGTTTAGGTCGCTAGCTCTCTAGTTTGCGAGTTAGCATGTGTCTCAAGACCCTGCAGTTGCGCAATATGTTGTAAATAAAAAGAGTATAAATGTGACTATAGTCGTGTTTTGTCACGTCTACAGGGCTCTAATAATGCTTTGTTCATTTTAATATGAAAAATATAATTTGTCTATCCACCAACTATATGTGGTTTCTTAAGTTTGTATTATTTGCCGTTTTATTATTATTATTATTATATTTATTTATTTATTACTGATTGATTTTCTTTATTCTTGATTTGTTTGTTTATTTTTCATCTTATTTTGTGTAGAAAAATAAAAAGTAAGATATTTGAGAACAGTGGAATGTTATATCAGGAACCAAAGCAAAGTTTTTAAAAAATTTTTGTTTTTAATAAATGTGTTTTTTTTTTGGTTTTTTTTTGAAAACCTGATGCGGCCCAGTCTCACCCAGACCCGAGCTCCAGTGGCCCCCAAGTAAATTGACTTTGAGACCCCTGAGTTAGAGGATATACAGCCTTCTCTGATTTTTGGATCAACATTTGCAATAAAAATGACTAATTTATAAATTGAATACAATAAATGTATTAAATTAATTATGTTACTTTTTAGTGTAAATGTTCTTATGCGCACCAGGGCACGCATAAGAACGCGAGATGCCTTCAGGGACACGCTGAACATCGCAACAACTTTTATTATGCATGTTATGTGTGGTCGAAAGAAAAACATCGTCCAAGTCGGACGCACAATTTGCTGCATTTAAAGTGTGCTGGAAAATTTGCTGCAAATGTGCCTTTTTTAAAGTTACGTGATGCTTTTGAAGGCAACCCAAACCTTTGCTTATGTGGCGGCGTGCTAACAATGTTTGAAGCGCTGACATGTTTACTGACCCACCACCAGCAGCGGCAGCAGCGGAGGCAGCCACCCCAGCAGCAGTCGCAGCAGCAGCCGGGAGAACAGCGGCAGCGGAAGCGTGGGAGTGCCAATTGCCGTGCCAACCCCGGCCCCGCCCACCGCCTTTCCAGGTAATATGATTGACGTCTGCCGCGACTCACTAAATTGCTTCGCGTCAAGCTTGTTGATAGAAAATGGTCGATGACCCGCGAATGATCCCCGAGTATCGTAGCGCTTTCCCCCTCCCCCTCACTTTTCTTTCTCCTCTTCTTCCTCTCTCTCTCACCTTGTTTCCACACCTCCGTCAGCCCCAGCTCCATCCAACACAACTAAGCAAACGCCCAACACTACCACCACCCCTGGCCCTCTGCCCGCTGTTCTCGATGGTCCCCACCAGGCCTCTAACCCTTCTGTTGAGATCCCGCATGTACCCCCGCCCCCTCCCCAGCTCCCCACTTCCACAGCCCTCACTGGCACCGGAGCCGCCACTTGCGGCAACCCCGCACAAGGTAAGTAAATGTGGAAAAAAAGCCCACCCATCTGCTCATCGACGGGCTTGTGCTCCATATGCAGACGCGTATAGTTCAATGTAATCAGAAAATTCATTTCTTCTAATGACGGCCATTTGTAGTAGAAGCTCTGTGGAGCGTTGATGTTGCATGCCTGGAGAATCGCACTTTCCATCCAGCTGTCTTGCCATCGGGGTGGGCGATACTGCACATTCTCATGTCGATGCGATACCAAGCCAATGCAGGACTGCTGATACGGATACTTTTTACTTGAACATTCTTCAATGATTGTGCTAAAAATGTTTGTACTTTAATTTAATGAACGGGATTGTAATCAGACACAGACAAGAAGATGCTGATATTCATTCGATACGGACACTATCCTTGGTATCAATATCGATTATTTCCATCAATCTGCTGCCCCCCCCACGTGTCATAGTGATGTGTTGCGCATGAGCATCAGAATTGAACCATCCTGTGTTCACTTGTTCACTTTGTTGTGTGTGTGATCATCATTTGACTTCAACAAGGATGAGACTAAAATGAGCTTTGCTGCCTCCTGGCGGCGTCTCCTTGCAGGTGCGCCTCAGTTTTTCAGCATGAACCGCCCGGCGCAGCCGCCTCAGAACGCCCACGTGGGGGGGTCACTGCCTTACCGCCGGCCCTCATCTGTAACTGGGCAGCCTAACGTGGCCCCCAACCAGAACCAGCTCAACGGGGGGCCACACTTTGCCCAGAATCAAGGTATAAAATACATTGTATATAGTTAGTGTGTGTGTGTGTGTGTATAGTAGTATGAATTTGAAGTTTTGGGTCAAAATGGCGTTCTCCTGGTGCGTGTGTGGGCACCATCAAATACAAATAGACGGTGTGGACATTGAAAGGGTGAACGAAAATAAATTTCTGGGGATCACAATAGATGAAAATATGATCTGGAAACCTCATATTACAAATATACAACATAAGGTGGCCAGAAATATTTCAATATTTGTTCTCAATCAGAAATCACTCCACACTCTTTATTGCTCTCTGGTTCTACCATATCTTACTTATTGTGTGGAAATATGGGCTAATAACTATAAAAGCAATCTTCACTTGCTAAATGCACTGCAAAAAAGGTCAGTAAGGATAATTCATAATGGCGCCTACAGAGAACATACTAACTCCTTATTTCTAAAATCACAAATACTTCAACTTGCTGATATAGTTCATCTTCAAACAGCTAAAATAATGCATAAGGCTAAAAATAACCAATTAACTAAAAATGTCATCCAATACTTCTCTACAAGAGAGGAGAAATATGATCTCAGGGAAGAACTACATTTGAAACACTTATATGCTAGGACTATGTTAGCGTTAGCATAGCATTTCAGTAAAATAAAATAATAAATAAATACTAAGAAATAATACTATTATTAATAATAAGAAATATAAAATAAAAAATTAAATTAAAAATAAAAAATAAAACCAATAAAATAAAGTAAATAAATACTTAAATTATATTGGGAAAGCAGGAAGTGAACAAATGCTTCTCTACAAGAGAGGAGAAATATGATCTCAGGGAAGAACTACATTTGAAAACACTTATATGCTAGGACTACGTTAGCGTTAGCATAGCATTTCAGTAAAACAAAATAATAAATAAATACTAATAAATAATACTACTACTATTAATAATAATAATAAAAAATATAAAATGAAAAACGAAAAAATAAAAAAGGGGAAAAAAATAATTAATTAATTAAATAAATAAAACAAATAAAATAAAGTAAAAAATACTTAAATTATATTGGGAAAGCAGGAAGTGAACAAATACTTCTCTACAAGAGAGGATAAATATGATCTCAGGGAAGAACTACATTTGAAACACTTATATGCTAGGACTACGTTAGCGTTAGCATAGCATTTCAGTCAAATAAAATAATAAATAAATACTAATAAATAATAATACTATTAATAACAATGATAAAAATATAAAATTAAAAAATTAAAAATTAAAAAATTTAATTAAATTAAAAATAAAAAAATAAAACAAATAAAATAAAGTTAAAAATACTTCAATTATATTGGGAAAGCAGGAAGTGAACAAATACTTCTCTACAAGAGAGGATAAATATGATCTCAGGGAAGAACTACATTTGAAACACTTATATGCTAGGACTACGTTAGCGTTAGCATAGCATTTCAGTCAAATAAAATAATAAATAAATAATAATAAATAATAATACTATTAATAACAATGATAAAAATATAAAATTAAAAAATTAAAAATTAAAAATTTTTATTAAATTAAAAATAAAAAAATAAAACAAATAAAATAAAGTTAAAAATACTTCAATTATATTGGGAAAGCAGGAAGTGAACAAATACTTCTCTACAAGAGAGGAGAAATATGATCTCAGGGAAGAACTACATTTGAAACACTTATATGCTAGGACTACGTTAGCGTTAGCATAGCATTTCAGTAAAATAAAATAATAAATTAATAATAATAATAATAATAACAATAATAATGAATTAAAAATGTTAAAAAATTAAAAATAAAAAAATAAAGTTAAAAAATACTTAAATTATATTGGGAAAGCAGGAAGTGAACAAATACTTCTCTACAAGAGAGGAGAAATATGATGTCAAGGAAGAACTACATTTGAAACACTTATATGCTAGGACTACGTTAGCATAGTATTTCAGTAAAATAAAATAATAAATAAATTAATTATTTATAATAATAATAATAATAATAATGAATTTAAAATAAAAAAATAATTAAAAATTTAATTAAAAATAAAACTAATAAAATAAAGTAAAACAAATACTTAAATTATATTGGAAAAGCAGGAAGTGAACAAATGTAACAGTTACTGATCATAAAAGTACCAGATGGAGGGGTAGGATTTAATAAGCTTTGCTTCTTCCTACTCCTTTTGGACATGTGGAACTGGGAACTGATTATGGGATGCACTCAATTGTAATCTGATGCATGTTCAAATGATATTAAACCATTACCATTACCAATGACTTTCGGCCTAACCACACCCCTTTCCCTCCCATGTCTGCATCGACACGCTTTTTGGCACTTGGCAGGACCGCTTGCGCCCCCTCCCCCTTCCATGCAGATCACCCCTCAGCTGCCCCTGATGGGCTTTGTGGCCCGGGTTCAGGAGACCAGTAAGTGGTTTTAGCTCCTTGTGCATGGCTGCCATTGTCAACACCGTCATCTTCTCGGTAACGTCCGTGTCCCACAACTTACAAATTAACCTCAAACGACCAGCATCTGACTAAGACTCGAAATGAAACTCGTCCTTTAGATCAGTGGTTCTCAAATGGTGGATTTGGCCGCCATTTTGAGTGGATTTGTGGGGAAGACTTCGAGGTGTACGCTATATATTTCTGGGCAACTTTGTCAAGCTCTAGCGGGAGAGAAAGGCCAACATGGGGACACACAGCTGCAGATATCTGCTGGAGAAGACCGGTGACATAAAGAGAGCGACTTTCGGGTGGGGGGTGGGGGGTAATGGTGGGTTCCGCGGCCAAACAAGTTGAGAACCACTGATTTCGATGTCACGCCGTGTCATGTCTTCCTTTGCTTTCAACATGAATCGGAGGACGTGATATTTGATTCCGGTTTTTAAAGCATGCCTGCGTGTCCATCACTGTGAGGAATGTTCTCCTTGGTCCTTCCTCGGAAAAACAGCATGGAGTTGTCCTCTTCTTACTCGCATGGGAATGCCAAATCCGTCATCTGTCATCTCAGTTCTACTTGATTTCTGTTAATTAATTTTTTGTTTTTTCCTTTGGCCTCGCGCTAGTATCAGACGTGCCGCCCCCGCCCCCGGACGAGCCGGTGTTCGAGGAGCCGACACCTCCCCCTCCCCCACCGGAGGACTACGACGACGATGAAGACGATGAGGAGTCGGCGGTGGTGGAGTACAGCGACCCGTACGCAGAAGAGGACCCGCCCTGGGCGCCACGCACCTACATGGAGAAAGGTCCGCATTTACTCTGTAGGGCAGGGGTCTCAAACTCAATTTACTTGGGGGGGGGCACTGGAGCTCGCATCTGGGTGAGACTGGGCCGCATCAGGTTTTCCAAAAAAAAAAAAAAACACATTTATTAAAAACAAAAAAAAATTAAATTTAAATTAAAGGTTTGGGTTGCCTTCAAAAGCATCACGTAACTTTCAAAAGGCACATTTGCAGCAAATTTTCTGGGATTTCCCAACACACTTTAAATGCAGCAAATTGTGCGTCCGACTTGGACGATGTTTTTCTTTCGACCACACATAACATGCATAATAAAAGTTGTTGCGATGTTCGGCGTGTCCCTGAAGGCATCTCGCGTTCTTGTGCGTGCCCTGGTGCGCATGCGGCAATTACACTAAAAAGTAACATAATTAATTTAATACATTTATTGTATTCAATTTATAAATTAGTCATTTTTATTGCAAATGTTGATCCAAAAATCAGAGAAGGCTGTATATCCTCTAAATCAGGGGGGTCTCAAACTCAATTTACTTGGGGGGCCACTGGAGCTCGGGTCTGGGTGAGACTGGGCCGCATCAGGTTTTCCAAAAAAAAAAAACGCATTTATTAAAAACAATAAAATTTTAAAAAACTTCGCTTTGGTTCTAATTTTCTACAATAAAAGCTCTGATAAAACATTCCACTGTTCTCAAATATCTTACTTTTTATTTTTCTACACAAAATAAGATGAAAAATAAATAAACAAATCAAGAATAAAGAAAATCAATCAATCAGTAATAAAAAAATATAATAATAATAATAATAATAATAATAATAAAACAGGCAAATAATAAAAACTTAAGAAACCACATATAGTTGGTGGGTAGACAAATTATTTTTTTCAGATTAATATTAACAAAGCATTATTAGAGCCCTGTAGACATGACAAAACACGACTATAGTCACATTTATACTCTTTTTATTTACAACATATTGCGCAACTGCAGCATCTTGAGACACATGCTAACTCGCAAACTAGAGAGCTAGCGACCTAAACGGTAGCCTTCAAGTTATTTCCTTGAAACTTAAATAGCCAAAAACTTACCACTTCCACACGGATAGGGAGGATAACTATTAACAGTTATTTAACCTTTAACATGAACATTAATCAAACGTAATAATTTTTTCTGGGTACATGATACCATACAGCATCCATATCAAACTTAAATTAAACTTTCATATCAAAGCGGGGGCCTCAAACTAGCGTCCTGCGGGCCACATTTGGCCCGCGGGCCGCGTGTTTGAGACCCCTGTCTTAAACCGTCCTCGTAGCTGTGAACATGAAGGCTAAACGGTAGCCTTCAAGTTATTTCCTTTAAACTTAAATAGCCAAAATCTTACCACTTCCACACGGATAGGGAGGATAACTATTAACAGTTATTTAACCTTTAACATGAACATGAATCAAACGTAATAATTTTTTCTGGGTACATGATACAGCATCCATATCAAACTTGCGCGGGCCGCACTAACATTCAAGGCGGGGGCCTCAAACTAGTGTCCTGGGGCCGCGTGTTTGAGACCCCTGCTGTATGGGGGTCGACAGTGTAGCTTTTAGTAGTTAATTTTTCAGTATGTTGGTGAGAATTCGCACCCCGTGTAAAGTTTGGTAGCGACTAACCCCCGTTTCCGCACCGTCCGTCCCACAGTGGTGGCCATCTACGACTACACCCGCGACAAAGAGGATGAGTTGTCGTTCCAGGAGGGCGCCATCATCTACGTGATCAAGAAGAACGACGACGGCTGGTTCGAGGGCGTGATGAACGGCACCACGGGCCTCTTCCCCGGAAATTACGTGGAGTCCATCATGCACTACGCTGACTGAGCACCGCCCCCTCGAGGAGCAGGTAGCGAATGGAGGAGGAGGAGAGGACGAGGAGGAGAGGACGAGGCTAAAAGGTCAAAGACTTTGAATGGACAGAGCATGATCACCTCTGGGATGGCACATAAGACAAGAAAGCGGACGCCGTCGTCGCCACGTGAAAACCACTACTTTTCCCCCCGCCGACTTTGTGTTGCGTTCAAGTTGCTCTCATTTTGATAACACGCCATCATATTTATTTTTAGGAAGATTTCCCCCGTCGCAGCTTTACGAGAAGGCAAAAGCATTCCACTCGACATTTCTCCCCGGACGAGCGGGAAACGCAACCGTAGCGATGACACGTGGTCACGTGACACACGCCACATGGAGGCGGGTCAGAGAAAGTGCTGGATTTCCGATTCGAGTTTTGCTTCTGGAAGGTAACATGACCCTCAAAGCAGTTACATGATCCATGACATGTTTGGACACATAGGAAACAATATTTAACCCCAACAATATTAATTAATATTAATAACAATATTAATAAGACGTTGTGATATTCTGGTCCGTCTGTGTCAGTAGTCACTATAATGTTAGGTGAGACACACAAGCACCAGTTGCAACCGCCGGAACAACAGGCTTTTATCATAGGTTTGAATTATCTCACAACAAGCACAATAAAACTCTACAGCTGACACCCCCCCCCCCCAGCACCAGAACACTTTTACAGCAACACACATACCAGCACAAGTCTTATTTTGCTCATTAAGTATATTATATCGGGTATTAGGAGTGTAAAGGTGACTATAGGGGTGTTAGTCCTTGTCTAGAGGGCTCTAATAATGTTAAAAACCGTATTTAACCCAATCGTACAAAGCAATGATTGCTTCAGTAAACAGAAAGCCCAGCACAGATTCCTCTCGGAAAATATGCAGCGCACTTGAACGCCTCATGAGAGCACAGCGCCACGCTTGAAAGGCTGGAATCTGTCTATAGTGTCCCAACTCTTAAAGAACCACGATCCAAGTCGCCCAACACGTAGCCAAGACATATTTTGTGCGAAGGAAATCCTATGAAAGCCAAGGTTCCAATGAGAATGTGAACTCGATGCAATAAGTCAGCATTTCCTTTGTGTCCAGGCTTTTGGTCACCTGATGGGAAAGGTCGCTGGGTTGCGGTGTTTTGTTTTTTTTTTTTCTCCCTTTCCTTTGGGTTTGGTGTTCCTGAAATGAATTTCCAGAGTGGTACGTGTCGTCTTGAAGGAAGAAGAATTTAAAAAAAAATAACGTCTTAATATTTTTAGACATGGTGTGACTTAAAAAAAAAAAAAAAAAAATTTCATATGCATCATTTCAAAGTCACGTGTGCCATATGGGAGGCGTGTTTCCGGGCTTTTTTTTTTTTTTTTTAAACCGAAAAGCACACGCATTTGTGATGAAATATAGACGAATGAAGATGATTGACAGGTGTCGAGTCCTCCAGGCGGGATTTCTTGGTGTTGAATTTGGTTTTAACCCTGGCAAAGCCTCCAATCAGCAGTTTTAGGGGTGCATCATCTCAAATATGCTTGGCTGTTGTCCGCTATCAGTAAGACCAGAAACTTTATTTTCCAGAAAGAAAAAAAAAAAAAAACAATTCCAGTGGGTCTGTATTTGAGTCTTGCATGCCATTGTTATCTGTGCTGTCCCCCAGAACCTCGAGAGAGACTCAGTTCTGACCCCGCCCTCATCCAAAGAGATTGTTCAGGTGCTTTCTAGCCTGCGGGGAAGAGATGAGTTGTCTCGTAGCGTCATTGTTGTCAGCAGGCGGTCATGTGACAAGTCCATAACGCCATTGTGTTGCACATTTGAAGTGGAATTGCAGAAGTATCATATTTGTAAAAATCCAGAGAACAAAGACAATAAAGATATAAGATTGACTTGCTAGCGTCGCGGTGTTTATTAGCAGAAGCATGTGCAGACAGGGTAATGACAAGGGCATGTCTTGGCAGTGTGCTGCTTTTCTACCCGCCACTCACGCGCGATGCAAACTGCCACTCTGTGTTTAGTAAAGAAGCTAGGAATTAGTCGCGTCGTTTTTTTTTTTCTTTAATTACATTCTCTGTTTTAATCATGTAGTATGTGGATTTGACATCTTTGATGGTGAACTTGTCTCCCTGTGGAATGCAGGTCTGCACGCTTCAGGCGTGTCTGAACACAGGAGGACTCTCGTGTTTGGTTTTGATGTGCTTGGAATCCACATCAAACATTTCTAGTTGGGGGAGGGTTCATCGGGCCAAATATCAATATCCATGGTTTAGACCCAGGGGGACTTTGGTTGTTTGGACCTCCCCCCCAAAAAATCAAAATTCAAAATCATAGCATTAACTTTTATTATTGTCTACTGCCCACCACACTTTTTTGTGAATAGGAAATCTTGTGACACACATATGCACTTCATTAGTTTTAATATTTGTGTATTTAATTATCATTGTCTATAGTTTTAAGGTATTTTTTAATTTATAAAAATATCTCAATAAATTATATATTTCATTGGAATTTTCTAGTAGTATTTTAATAAATTTTAAAAGAATATAAAATGTTATTTTAATTTAATGTATTTGCTGAAATATTTATATTTATTTGGAATTTTCTAAATAGTATTTTAATAAATTTTAAAAGACTATAAAAATGTTTTTAATTTAATGTATTTGCTGAAATATTTTTTTATATTTGTTTGGAATTTTCTAAACAGTATTTTAATCAATTTTAAAATAATATAAATGTATTTTAATTTAATGTATTTGCTGAAATATTTTTTATATTTGTTTGGCATTTTCTAAGTAGTGTTTTAATCAATTTTAAAAGAGTATTAAAATATTTTAATGTATTTGCTGAAATATTTTTTATATTTGTTTGGAATTTTCTAAACAGTATTTTAATAGATTTTAAAAGAATATAAAATTTATTTTAATTTAATGTATTAGCTGAAATATTTATATTTGTTTGGAATTTTCTAAACAGTATTTTTAATCAATTTTAAAATAATATAAAATTTTATTTAATGTATTAGCTGAAATATTTATATTTGTTTGGAATTTTCTAAATAGTAAATTTTAAAAGAATATAAAATGTATTTTAATTTAATGTATTTGCTAAAATATTTTTATAGTTGTTATATCTAATTTATATTTTTACTAGTATTTAATTTTAATAACCCTAATTATTTTTGCTAGTTTCTAAAATAAATATTAAATATATTTTTAATGTAATATTTGTGTTTACATTTGCGAATTAAAATGAAGGGTTTTTTTTAAGCAAGTTATTCAATATTAAAAACAAACCTATTTATATTTAATTTGAATGATTTTATATTATATGCTAACGATATTAACATGAGTAATTAAAATTATTTTTTGGGAAATAAATATATAACCAACTAATTTTAATCTTTGTGTAATACATGATTAAATATTAGGTGTAGGTGTAGGTATAAGTGTCGATAAAGCTGGCCTTATGTTTACCTGGTATCGAATCGACACAAAAAAGAGCAGTATCGCCCACCCTTACCTGCCTGGAGGAGGAGGAGGAGGAGGAGACTTCCGGCCGCACGTGAAGACGACGTCAACGGTTTTCAGAATAAAGGCGTATGGGGGTTTTTTGTGGCTTAAATTGATGATGGTTTTGGGCTACTTTCTCCACTTTTCAGCTTCCTGTTAGCAATTTTAACGTTTCCGTTCCTGTAAAATTCAGCTTTTATGCGTCGAACACGACGTGTAGACCTCATCATGAACTAGCTTGTCGCTAGTGCGACTTTGCTTTGAAAAACCCAGCAAAGGAAGTTACCGAATGGCTCCACCTTGCGGCGCACATCACCAACACAGGTTCAAAAGAAACGTCCCTGTCTCTGGCTGTGATTTATTTCTCCCCAGAAGCCGTCCAACTGTCAGGCTGGGGATGATCACACGTCCTCTTCCGGGTTTGTGACAGGATATCCTCCTTTTTTTTAACTTGTTTTTTTTCTCTCCATCTTTGAGAAGAAGCTGTGCTAAAATGTGTGGACGCAGCAGGTGGTTGACCCTGCAGACCTCCATCATTTTTCTGCTGCTGCTGGAGGTCGAACAGATGTACGGCCAGTACACAGGTAAATTATATATTCATAAAGTTACTCTTATAATTTTTTGGGGGGGGGCATACTTTACCATTGAATTGTATGGTCCATACACTAATTCCACTTAATCTTGTATGCATTTTTTGCATGCAATCCCTGAACCCTTTTGGACCCTTTTTGTGTGTGTGTGTGTGTGTGCGCACACATGTGTGTTCTTGTTCCAGATGTTGTGTAGCTCATCACTTAGGATTCCACTCCAACATCCCATACAGCTGGAAGGTGCATGGTGGCTTTTGCAGGTTGGGATCTGCGGTTCTTGCTCAGATTTTCCCTTCTCGGGGGCTTGTCTGTACCACACACACACACACATACACACACACACATACACACACACGCAGTGCATGTTTAGATTGTGTTTGAAAGGCATTCTGGGACATGTGGGAGCTTGAAAGGATGAGGCAAGTTCTTGGCTCAGAAGGTCAACAGATGAGGAACGTGTCCTATTAGAAGTACATGCTATGATTTCATCGTTTTTTTTTTTTTAATAATTGAAACCATTTTTAAATTTTATTAATATTTCTGGATTTACATGATTCTAAATCATATATAATTTTAAATTCAGTTTTAAAGACTTTTAAAAATATTGAAAATATTAAATATTTAAAAACAAATTTGAAAATATTAAATATTTTCAAAAAAATTTGAAAATATTAAATATTTTCAAAAACATTTTAAATATTAAATATTTAAAAAAACATTTTAAATATTAAATTTAAAAAAATTAAATTTTTAAACTTAAAAATATTACATTTTTAAAAGTCTGCAAAACTGAATTAAATATATACATGATTTTAATGTTTTAAATATTATTTTAAAAAATATTAAAAAAAAATTGATAGAATTAAAACGTTTTAATTTAGTGTACATAATATCCATATTTATACATTTTTTTTCATTGTAGTTTCTACATAAATATATAGAACAAATATAACAGAAGTATATGCTATGATTTCATGTTTTTTTAAATAATTGAAACCATTTTTAAATTATTAATATTTCTGGATTTACATGATTCTAAATCATGTATATTTTAAATTCAGTTTTAAAGACTCTTAAAAATATTGAAAATATTAAATATTTTCAATTTTTTTTGAAAATATTAAATATTAAAAAATATTTTAAATATTAAATAAAAAAATAAAATGTTTAAACTTTTAAAAATATTACATTTTGAAAAGTCTGCAAAACTGAATTAAATATATACATGATTTTAATGTTTTAAATATTATTTTAAAAAATATTTTAAAAAATATATTTTTTTAAAATTTTAATAGAATTAAAACGTTTTAATTTAGTGTACATACTATCCATATTTATACATTTTTTTTCATTCTAGTTTCTACATAAATATATAGAACAAATATAACAGAAGTATATGCGATGATTTCATCGTTTTTTTTAAATAATTGAAACCATTTTTAAATTGTATTAATATTTCTGGATTTACATGATTCTAAATCATGTATATTTTAAATTCAGTTTTAAAGACTTTTGAAAAAAATTGAAAATATTAAATATTTAAAAACAAATTTGAAAATATTAAATATTTTCAAAAAAATTGAAAATATTAAATATTAAAAAAAACATTTTAAATATTAAATAAAAAATAAACTTTTAAAAATATTACATTTTTAAAAGTCTGCAAAACTGAATTAAATATATACATGATTTTGATGTTTTAAATATTATTTTAATTTTTTTTTTTTTAAATATATTTTTAAAAAATTTTAATAGAATTAAAACGTTTTAATTTAGTGTACATAATATCCATATTTATACAATTTTTTCATTCTAGTTTCTACATAAATATATAGAACAAATATAACAGAAGTATATGCTATGATTTCATGGTTTTTAATAATTGAAACCATTTTTAAATTTTATTAATATTTCTGGATTTACATGATTCTAAATCATGTATATTTTAAATTCAGTTTTAAAGACTTTTAAAAATATTGAAAATATTAAATATTTAAAAACAAATTTGAAAATATTAAATATTTTCAAAAAATTTTGAAAATCTTAAATATTAAAAAAAACATTTTAAATATTAATTTAAAAAAACTTAAATTTTTAAAAATATTACATTTTGAAAAGTCTGCAAAACTGATTTAAATATATACATGTTTTTAGTGTTTTAAATATTATTTTAAAAAATATTTAAAAAAAAATATATTTTTTAAAATTTTAATAGAATTAAAACGTTTTCATTTAGTGTACATAATATCCATATTTATACAATTTTTTCATTCTAGTTTCTACATAAATATATAGAACAAATATAACAATTCCCAATTACATGCATAATATAATATAAATACTAGGGCTGTTAATTGATTAAAATATTTGATTGTGATTAATCACATTTGTTTACAGTTAACTCAGAATTAATCACAATTAATCGCAGATGGGAATAAGTTTTATCGATAATAAGTAGGGGAAATATCTTTGTGGTAAACGATTCGATGTGCAACTACAACGATAATTACATCAAATTTTATGTAAAAGTGATATCAATTTGGGAACTATTTGTCATTTAAAATAATACAGTCGGCAAGTATATTTTTGTATAGCTATTTTTCTTTATTATTAGCATATTAGCTCTTAAACTCGACCACAAATGTTCAGCAAATACAAAATGTGAGCGAGTGAGACCTCTCACTCTGATGCAAATATGTTTTTGTTTGTGTTTGTTTTGTTTTGTTCTAAATGTTTGTGAGTAAAAAAGCCTAATTAGGAACACCCAAAAAGGATGCACCTAAATGCACCTTTTATTCATGAATGTACAAATGAAAACACCTAAAACAAAAGTCAATAGTCATAAAATATTTCATCAAATTCAATAATAATTTCATTTCTCTTTTAAAAAGCTTTAAAATACATAGAAATTCATCATTATATTACTGTAAAAATTATTTTATTACAATACTGTATGTAACTATTCATTAGAAATCCCACCGTTTTTGAATGTTTAATGCGAGCTCTGATTTGCTGTACTTTGTTTACGGTCATTGAACGCACCGCTGCACCATTCTCCGATACAAAGATGGATGTATTTGGATCTATTTTACCGCCTTTTTTCCCACCCATTTTCATCCTTTTTCTTTCACTTCATATTTAAAAGGTCATAAACAGTTTTTTTAATACTCAAATTACCAAAATATTCCACTTCTAAATAAGGAATCTTATTTGGCGGAACATCCGGAGATAATTAACAGTGATAAGTGAGGGATTACTGTACAGCACTACAACGGTTTTTGTTATGAATTTGTTCCAAAAGGTCCAAAAAAAAAAACAAAACAGGAACTAATATTATATTTAATATTTTTTGTGTGGTTAGCATGCAGGCCACACAGCTCAGAGACCCTAGTTCGATGCCATCTCTTGTGTGGAGTTTGCATGTTCTCCCCGTGCATGTGTGGGTTTTCTCCGGGTACTCCGGTTTCCTCCCACATTCCAAAAACATGCTAGGTTAATTAGCGACTCCATTGTCCATAGGTATGAATGTGAGTGTGAATGGTTGTTTGTCTATATGTGCCCTGTGATTGGCTGGCCACCAGTCCAGGGTGTACCGGCTATTTTGACCAACCATACTAGAACTGAGTTGTATGTTCGTTTGGTCCTACTGACCAGAAACCAAAAAAGTATCAGAGTGGAGGCTCTCACCGTGTCGACAAGAGTTGGTATGTTCCCAAAATGACTTTTTATGAGATTTATGGTTTATGCAATATCCTTATTTGGGATTGAATGCGTGCTGGCGTCAGACTTTTCCACTTTATAGCAGCAGTGGGCGCACCCACGCTGGGATAAATGTCCCCCAGGTGACCTTCCCCCACTCAACGTTAAGAAGATGTGAGATGTTATTCCCACTTCCACTGCACAGTGGCCGTTCGAGTCTACAGGCCGGAAATAAATCTTCATTTTCATGTGGGAAGTTTGAAGTAAACTATATAACTTCCAGCTCGGATTCCCGCTGGAGTTCGGTGTGCAGCTGCGGGATGAGAAGCTCTCCTGGAATGTCGTATAGGAAGCTGTACATACGCGTGAGGTCATTTATATATGTGCCGTAAGGGCGCCGCCTCTGGCGGGGGTCGCGCTCACTGAACAGATGGAATGGGAGTCACGGCCTACAGGTTTCACTGTTGCGTCGCACAGCAGCAATGGTGCGTTCAAGGACCACCATACCAACAGTTTACCTTTATTATCACGTGAATGAGACAATTTTTTTATATGACTATTTTTATTTACTAGGGATGTCCGATACTGGATTTTTTGCCAAAAAAATTATATGCCGATATGGTCCAACTTTCAATTTCCGATATCAATTTTATGCTGATATCGGACATCCGTAGTATTTACATTATTTTAAAAATTATTTCTCTAATTTTAACAATTTTTTTGTTTTTTTTATCATGTATTTATAGATTGTGGCCAACTTAAAAAAAATACAAATAAAACAAATTATTTTATTTTCTAAAAATTATTTTAATTTATAAAAAATAAAAATTTAATTTATAAAAATAAAATAGTTTTAATTTATAAAAATGAAATTTTATTTTATAAAAATAAAATAATTTTAATTTATAAAAATAAAATAAAATTACAATATAATAATATAAAAAATATTATCCTCCCACATTCCAAAAACATGCTAGGTTAATTGGCCACTCCAAATTGTCCATAGGTATGAATGTGAGTGTGAATGGTTGTTTGTCTATATGTGCCCTGTGATTGGCTGGCCACCAGTCCAGGGTGTACCTCGCCTCTCGCCCGAAGACAGCTGGGATAGGCTCCAGCACCCCCCGCGACCCTCGTGAGGAAAAAGCGGTAGAAAATGAATGAATGAATGAATGAATTTGACATCTTTGTTCAAATTTTTTTCACAATTTTGAAATATTTCCTTTATTATCCTTTATCATATTATTTAATTTATTATCCTTTATAAGTCATGGCTGAGTTAACGTGAATGCAATTCATTTTAGGTGGGGGGGGGGAAAGACCAAATTTGGGAGGAAATAATAAAAATTAAAAGTATGGATTTAAAATTTTTGGTTGTTATTTTTTGTATATTTTATAGTTTATCATAAATGTATAAATTATTATAGAATTAGGGTGAATGAGATGTAAAATTATTAAAATTTTAATTAATTTATTTTTTATTTAAAAATTACAATTATGTAAAATATTTCAAAATACAGTATTTTTTTTATTATTTTAATTAAAATATGTGTTTTATTGTCGTCGATTTATAAATTATTACCAATTTAATTTTGATTTTCTAAAAATTTTCCAATTTAAATATTCATAAATAATATTGCCTTAGGAAGAATGAGATGAAAAAAACAGTTAAATCAAGCTAATCTATTTCATCCAATGATGCACCAGCAGTTGCTGAAAAGCCAGCCAATGACAGCACAGGAAGGCGGGGCTTAAACAGCCAACAAGTCCCAACATGTGCCAATCATGACAGAAGAATATGCCGTATTGTCATATTGGTAAGTTATCCGACTGGGGGGTGTGAAGGCCGGAATGTGGAACAGCTGGATGTCCTCACTCGACAGATGAGGCGGCTTAATGGGGGCACGGGGGGGGTGCCTCTGGGGGATGGAGGTTAGGGGGTTCCCTCCACGCTTATCGTTTCTACTGTGAGAACATGGACGTGGAAGCAGTTCTGGGGGGTTTCTGCAATGAGGTAACGCTTGCAAGGGAGGGAGCGGATCACGAGACACCCGCCCCCGTCTCTCCCTCACCCCTAGCCCACCATCCCCGGGGCCTCACGTTCCATTCATCACTCACTTCCATATCCGTTTTAAAGTGGATTCATCTCACTGACGAGGGATGAAGAGGAGGGGTTTTCAATCTGAGTGTCCTCAAAGCCAACCTCCCGGTACCCGTCCCCGGTCTGTCCATGTTTAGTGCGTCCTCACAAGGGGGGGGGCGTTCACTTCCATAGGAAAGATCTGCCGGACTTTAACCACCGCAGACTGGGATCTTCTCAATCGCAGGATGTTGAGCATCCAGACCTGGTTCCTGCTCCTGGTTCTCTGTCTCGGAGGCTCGGAAGCCTGGTTTTGGTTCTCCGGACCAGAGCCCACAAGTGAAGCCCCGACGGGTGCCACCCCAACACCCAATGGCACCAAGAGAGTGGAAGAGGAGGATGACAACTTGTCAGGGGTTGGAGAAGAGATTCTCAACGTGGCCACCGGAATCCGTAAGTTGGTGGACACGTGGGACACGACCGCCGCCCCCGGGACTACTAATGGATCGCTGAAGATGGAGGGCGCGAACCCTAACACGACGGGTAATAATGACGGGGTCAGAACGGGGGCGGTTGAGGAAGGGTCCGGGGCGTGGGAAGGGGATTCGTCCGGATCAGGATCAGGATCGGGGTCCGACATCCAGCCGAGCAACGTAACGGACGCCAAAAACGGGACTCGGGATGCTCCCCCTCATCCCCGTTGCCTCCCCGTGCCCTCTGATTGGCCCATGTGCTCCAGAAAGCGCCCCCGGTTTTTCACCATCCCCAACTTTTTCAACCACTCGTCCGTGGAACGGGTCACGGCGGCCCTGCAGGAGTGGCGGCGTCTGACCACGGCGGGGTGTCACCACAGCGCAGAGTGGTTTGTGTGCCTCCTGCTGGCGCCCGGGTGCCCCTCCAACGCCAGCGCACCCCTGCGCCTGCCCTGTCGCAGCTTCTGCCGCGAAGTGCAGGACAGCTGCCGGGTGTCGCTGATAAGCGGGCGGCTTCCCGTGGATTGCGGACTCCTTCCTGTGGAGGCGGAGGAGCCCGGCCGTCCTTCCTGTGTGTCTGTCAGTAACTGGAAAGGTAATCCTGGTGCTGCTTTAGCGCAGACTAAAACATGACTTTGTGTCAATGCTAACATGCTAATAGTTAGCATACTACTAGCCAGCAATGTACATAAAGTCACTTATTTTAATTTTGGGGGAATCCCCCAAAAAGTGTCAATGCTAACATGCTAATAGTTAGCATACTACTAGCCAGCAATGTACATAAAGTCACTTATTTTAATTTGGGGCTAATCCCAAAAAGAGTGTAAATGCTAACATGCTAATAGCTGGCATACTACTAGCCAGCAATGTACATAAAGTCACTTATTTTAATTTTGGGTTGATCCCCCAAAAAGTGTCAATGCTAACATGCTAATAGCTAGCTTACTGCTAACATGCTAATAGCTAGCATACTACTAGCCAGCAATGTACATAAAGTCACTTTTAATTTCGGGGGAATCCCAAAAAAATTGTCAATGCTAACATGCTAATTGATAGTATATTACTGTACATAAAGTCGCTCATTTTAATTTTGGGGGAATCCAAAAAAAATGCCAATGCTAACATGCTAATAGCTTGCATACTACCAGCCAGCAATATACATAAAGTCACTTATTTTAATTTTGGGGGAATCCCCCAAAAAGTGTCAATGCTAACATGTTAATAGCTATCATACTACTAGCCAGCAATGTAATTAAAGTCACTCATTTTAATTTTGGGGGAATCCCCCAAAAATGTCAATGCTAACATGCTAATAGCTAGCATACTACTAGCTAGCAATGTACCTAAAGTCACTTATTTTAATTTTGGGGGAATCCCCCAAAAAGTGTCAATGCTAGCATGCTAATAGCTAGCATACTACAAGCCGGCAATGTACATGAAGTCACTTTTTTTAATTTTGGGGGAATCCCCAAAAAAGTGTCAATGCTAACATGCTAATAGCTAGTATACTACTAGCCAGCAATGTACATTTAGTCACTATTTTAATTTTGGGGGAATCCCAAAAAAAGTGTCAATGCTAACATGCTAATAGCTAGCATACTACTAGCCAGCAATGTACATAAAGTCACTAATTTTAATTTCAGGGGAATTCCAAAAAAGTGTCAATGCTAACATGCTAATAGTTAGCATCCTACTAGCCAGCAATGTACATAAGGTCACTCATTTTAATTTTGGGGGAATCCCCCAAAAATGTCAATGCTAACATGCTAATAGCTAGCATACTACTAGCCAGCAATGTACATAAAGTCACTAATTTTAATTTCGGGGGAATCCCAAAAAAGTGTCAATGCTAACATGCTAATAGCTAGCATACTACTAGCCAGCAATGTACATAAAGTCACTTATTTTCATTTGGGGGGAATCCCAAAAAAAGTGTCAATGCTAACATGCTAATAGCTAGCATACTACTGTACATAAAGTCACTCTAATTTTGGGGGAATCCCCCCAAAAATGTCAATGCTAACATGCTAATAGTCAGCATACTAGCTAATAACTAGCATGCTAATATCTAGCATGCTAAGAGCTAGCATTGGTACAATGTGACGTAAAGTCACTTAGTTTCTGGGAGAATCAATGTCAATGGTAACATGCTAATAACTAGCTAGCCAATGGCTACCATGCTAAGGGCTTGCAGTGTTTTTTATTTTTGCTTTGCAAACTTCAATTGCGTGATAAAAATGTTGTGTTGAAAGCTTCATTCTCACTGCCGCATTGGCCGCCATCTTTGTTGCATGCTAATTCCACGTATTTGGCTGCGTGTCATTTTCACCGCCATGTTGTTTCTAACTTTTTTTGTATCATTTTGCTCGGAATTGCAGGATTTATCCCAAAAAGGGAACAATCGGGTCATGTGTGACAGCAGGGGTGACATTTATGACAGCGTCCGTGGGTGGGAAAATGCTCTCGGAGTGACGATGCGCGGGAGGGAGGGTGATGGTGTCATGGCCGCCAACAAGGGAGCCTTGTTACCGGGATGACGGGGCCCCCTCAAAGTCCCTGCTATTGGGTGCAGAGGTCACACGGCCGTCTCCCGCCCTGCCAGACCAATAAATCTTGACCGATTATTAAAGACGGAGACAAGTGAGAATGTGAGAGGGACTTTTATGTCCTGGGGGAAATCCGCACGACATTCCCAGAAAATCCCAAAGGTCACGTTTAAATAGGTTGTGCTACTTCATGGATTTTAGATATTTTACTTCACTCTTCATGGCTTGTTTCCCGGGTTTTGGTTGGCCGCGTTCACACAAAAATTTATATTTCTGAATAGATAACATTTTATAATATTATTAGAGCCTTGTAGAAATGAAATAACACCCCTATAGTCACTTTTACACATTGCTCAATTGAGATGGCTGGCTAGACACCAGCTAGCGAGCTAACAAGTTACCCTCAAATGTATTTCTTTGAAACATAAGAAGCCACACACTTACCACTTCCACACGGACTGGGAGGAGATCTTATTTTTACTGTAGTATATGAGACATGGCTGACTGTAAGCTAACGTCTCAGTGTTTTGTTTCTGGTGACCGGAATATGACATTCATTCATTTTCTAACCGCTTATCCTCACAAGGGTGCTGGAGCCTATCCCAGCTGTCTTGGGGCAAGAGGCGGGGTACACAAACTGGACTGGTGGCCAGCCAATCACAGGGCACATATAGACAAACAACCATTCACACTCACATTCATACCTATGGACAATTTGGAGTCGCTAATTAACCTAGCATGTTTTTGGAATGTGGGAGGAAACCGGAGTACCCGGAGAAAACCCACGCATGCACGGGGAGAACATGCAAACTCCACACAGAGATGGCCGAGGGTGGAATTAAACCTTGGTCTCCTAGCTGTGAGGTCTGCGCGCTAACCACTCGACCGCCCGTATAATAATAATAAATATGAATACAATGTACAGCGTAAACAGTAAATTACACAAATAATTTAAATATTTCCATGTTCTTCTAAACATAAGAAGCCACCAACTTACCACTTCCACACGGACTGGGAGTAGATCTGATTTTCATTGTAGTATGTGAGACATGCAATGGCTGACTTTAAGCTAACGTCTCAATGTTTTGTGTCTTTACTGCCGCCTGGTGACCGGAATATGACATTCATTCATTCATTCATTTTCCTCTTATCCGCTTTTCCACTTATCCTCACGAGGGTCACGTGGGTGCTGGAGCCTATCCCAGCTTGTGGGAGGAGACCGGAGTAGCAACGTTGTGGCATCGCTGTTTAGACATTTTGTCTAAAAATGCACTCCCCCCTTTGTTTTCTTTTTTTTCTTTTCTATCCCCTCCTGCTCCGGTCAGACC
This sequence comes from Doryrhamphus excisus, assembly GCF_030265055.1. Lineage (NCBI taxonomy): Eukaryota > Metazoa > Chordata > Actinopteri > Syngnathiformes > Syngnathidae > Doryrhamphus > Doryrhamphus excisus. Next base: position 16,130,900 of record NC_080481.1, on the reverse strand, counting down.
ACTCCAAATTTACAAAACATCATTCATTCATTTTCTACCACTTATCCTACAAGGGTTGCGGGGGTGCTGGAGCCTATCCCAGCTGGCTTCAGGCGAGAGGCAGGGTACACCCTGGACTGGTGGCCAGCCAATCACAGGGCACATATAGACAAACAACCATTCACACTCACATTCATACCTATGGACAATTTGGAGTCGCTAATTAACCTAGCATGTTTTTGGAATGTGGGAGGAAACCGGAGTACCCGGAGAAAACCCACGCATGCACGGGGAGAACATGCAAACTCCACACAAAGTGTGAGTGTAAATGGTTGTTTGTCTATATGTGCCCTGTGATTGGCTGGCCACCAGTCCAGTGTGTGTACCCCGCCTCTCGCCCCAAAGACAGCTGGGATAGGCTCCAGCACCCCCGCGACCCTCGTGAGGAAAAGCGGTAGAAAATGAATGAATAATAATAATTTAAAGTTTAGCGTGCCACCAACTTACCACTTCCACACGGAGTGGGAGGAGATCTTATTTTCATTGTAGTATGTGAGACATGCAATGGCTGACTTTAATCTCAATGTTTAGTCTCAATGTTTTGTGTCTTTACTGCCACCTGGTGACCGGAATATGACATATGACTTGTATTTTAATATGTTTTAATTAAGAATAGATGATAGTCTAAAACAGGGGTGGGCAAACTTTTTGACTCATGGGCCGCATTGAGTTAACAAAATTGTGCGGGGGGCCAGAACATATATTTAACACACATGATTTTACGCTTATAATTTTAATAATTTTAATAATTTTAAATAATTTTAAATAATTTTAATAATTTTAATAATTTTTAATACTTTTAAAAAAATTTACGCCTTGATTTATCTGTCTAATTTTAATTGTCATACTATAAGCTATATGTTTTCATTTCTCCTTTTTTCAGGAGCACTTTCAACATCAGATACATCAAACTACGATTTTTTTTTTTTTTTACTGAATAAGACATCCGACTTGAAAGTCATGTTGCCAGCTGGTATGTTAAAAGTTGAAATACTAAAAAGCAATTGGCGGGCCGTATTCAAACGTTTGGTGGGCCGCATGTGGCCCCCGGGCCGTAGTTTGCCCACCCCTGGTCTAAAACCAAACAGCCATTATTTATAAAATTATTAATAATTTTTAAAAACGTGATACCAAAGGGAAAGATAATCGACCGTACCGACTGTGAAAAAAAACCAAATCCGATCTGTATGTCGCTTCAGTCGCCTTTGTTTGCTACTCCCACGCAGGGAGCTAAACAGCTAGTCGACGAGAGATCCTTGTTTGTTGCGGTTAATTGGTTCCAGACTGGACTGTCAAAGTCGGATTCTTTATTTATGCTGAACTTTGAATCAAAAGAGCCGGTTTAGTTTTTCGCTTCGGCGTCCAACTGAAAGCATGGAGTTCATTTCCTTCGCCCTGCGGAGGAGGCGCTTCGGTTACATTCAGCCATGTTGGACTTTCCGCGCTTCTGGTCCCACGCCGTCCACTTTTCCCATGCACACATCTGACATGCATTTCCTTCCCGTGCGTCCCCTCGTGCTGCCGCCAGTTGTTCCGCAGGCACTGAACGACTCTTCGTGTAATCTGCGGGAACATGAGCTCACTTGGTTTGGTGGGAAACGTAAACAACGTCGGCGTTTGAGGGCAAGAAGCCGACCAAGTGAACATCTGCGTGGATGCGGTGATAGATTCCCACGTGCTTGTTCTCCTGCACGCCACGCTACACGGAATCGGACCAATCCCAGATGTGCACGGACATTAAAACTTTCAGCACCCTCTCAATTAAACGCGGGTGTGAAAAGTAGCCGTGGAAGTGGAACAGCTGCAGGAACCGATAGCAGGTGTCGCCAGTTGGGAGACGACCACCCCGCGCGTGCGGCCCCGGCTCCAATCGGGGGATTTGAACACAACGTGGCATTCACGGTGATGTGAAAACATGTGTCGAGATCCGCAGCGGTTGGAACGTTGTTCACGGAAAATGTCCGGTCCAGTTGCCCCATGTGACTTATGGCGGCCCCCGCTCTTCCTGAATGGAGGGTACTCTTGGAAACTTGGGAACCCTTCAGGCCTGCACAGGATTCACTTTTCAGCCCCCCTTCTTCCCTTCTTTGCCGGGCCAAAACCTTCCTCCCTTGTGATGCCGACTTGTTGATTTATTGGATGGGAACTCAAATATGGATCCATGGAGTTGGGCCAGTGGATTGCCCACTTGGTACCGGCCCCGCCTTTGAATGTCCTCAATGACTTTGAATGACTGAATAATGATAGAAAAATGGGAAAAAAAGTGTATATATTTATATTTATTTCATATATATCAGAATCAGAATCGCCTTTATTATCATTGTATTGCATACAATGAAATTTGAGTACTACTCCACGGTGCATTTTGTAGAAAGTAGAAATGAAATGAAATGAAATGAAATGAAATGAAATGAAATGAAATGAAATGAAATGAAATGAAATTAAATTAAATTAAATTAAATTAAATTAAATTAAATTAAATTAAATTATTCATTCATTTTCTGCCGCTTTTCCTCATGAGGGTCGCGGGGGTGCTGGAGCCTATCCCAGCTGTCTTGAGATGGCCAAGGGTGGAATTGAACCCTGGTCTCCTAGCTGTGAGGTCTGCGTGCTAACCACTTGACCATTTTATTTAAATAAAATTAAATAAAATTAAATAAAATAAAATAAAATAAAATAAAATTTAATAAAATTTAATAAAATTTAATAAAACTTAATAAAATTTAATAAAATTTAATAAAATAAAACAAGGGGTGAGAATATAAATACAAAAGTGGCAGTGGTATCAAAAACAATAATCTATACAGTAAACAAAATGTAGTATTGCACATATTGTACCTGAATATATGTACTCATTCTAAATTTAACATAAAAAGTAACTAATACATATACAATAATACCCCTTTTACACAAATGTGTTACCCGCAAAGCATGCTGGGTAACTTTCTGTTGGCTTGCTTTATTATTCATTGTATTGCATACAACGAAATTGTATGCATTTTGTAGAAAATAAAATTTAATTTTATTATTTATTATTTATTATTTATTATTTATTATTTATTATTTATTATTTATTATTTATTATTTATTATTTATTATTTATTATTTATTATTTAATTTAAATAAGCCAAACAACAATAAGCCAATTCAAGAAACAATACAAGCAGTTGATGTTTGCTAAATACAAGGATTAAGAGTAAAAATAAAATAAAATAAAATAAAATAAAATAAAATAAAATAAAATAAAATAAAATAAAATAAAATAAAATAAAATAAAATAAAATAAAATAAAATAAAATAAAATAACCTGCAAAGCATGCTGGGTAACTTTCTGTCGGCTTGCTTTACAGAAGCAGAGAACAGCCTGAGTTGTTATTTATTATTATATATCTTATTTGTCTCTTCCTCCCCCGCAGAGCAAAGCAGTTTGTCTCTGCCTCAGCTAATCGGAGAGCCGCCGCCCAATGAGATCCGTCGCGTCAGCGGGCCCGGCGGGACCCCGGCCTACGTCTTCACCGCCACGGCCGCGGCGGGCCAGCCGGCTCTGGCCCACGTGCCCAACCCCTTCTACCGCCACTTCTCCCTTCTCTTCCACATCAAGCCGACCTCTCCGGCCGCCTCCGTCCTCTTCGCCATCACCGACGGGCCGCAGAAGCTCATGCACGTCGCCGTCAAGCTCAGCGCCGTGCGGTCGGGCCGGCAGAGGGTTCTGTTCTTCTACACCGAGCCCGATTCGGAGGCGTCGTACGAGGCGGCGAGCTTCGAGGTGCCGAGCCTGGTGGACAAATGGACTCGTTTCTCTCTCTCGCTCTTTGAGGAGCAGGTGACCTTCTACCAGGGGTGCGAGTCGGCACCGAGGGTGGTCAAGTTTGAGCGCTCGCCGGACCCCATGGACCTTGACTCGGCGGCCGGGATCTTTGTCGCTCAGGCCGGAGGAGCTGACCCTGACAAGTTCCAGGTTTGCACTGGTTTTTTTGTATGAAGTGAATTTTATAAATTTGCAGTGATTTTTTTTTGTGAACTGATTTTTTTTTTACACTGAAATTTTATAAATGACATTTTTATTAACATATTTTTTTTCACACTGAATTTTGCTAACATGGATTTTTATGAATTTTATCTTTTTAAAAAAATGATTTTTACACTGACTTGTTATGCGCATATTTTTTCTGGAGTGTTTTTTTACACTGAATATTTTTTCACACTGAATTTGGAAAACTTGTTTTTTTATGAATTTTATTTTTTTTTTAATGATTTTTACACTGACTAGATATACATATAATTTTTCTGGAGTGTTTTTTTTACACTGAATATTTTTTCACACTGAATTTGGAAAACTTGGATTTTTATTAATTTTATTTTTTTAAACAATGATATTTACACTGACTTGTTATACATATACTTTTTTTAAGAAGTTTTTTTTGCACTGAATATTTTTTCACACTGAATTTGCAAAACTTGGATTTTTATGAATTTTATTTTTTATAAACAATGATTTTTACACTGACTAGATATACATATAATTTTTCTGGAGTGTTTTTTTACACTGAATATTTTTCACACTGAATTTGGAAAACTTGGATTTTTATTAATTTTATTTTTTAAACAATGATATTTACACTGACTTGTTATACATATACTTTTTTAAATACGTTTTTTTTACACTGAATATTTTTTCACACTGAATTTGGAAATAGTAGACTTTTATGAATTTTATTTTGCTAAACAATGATATTTACACTGACTTGTCATACATATACTTTTTTTAAGAATGTTTTTTTTAAACTGAATATTTTTTCACACTGAATTTGGAAATAGTAGATTTTTATGAATTTTATATTTTCAAACAATGATTTTTACACTGACTTGTTATACACATAATTTTTCTAGAGTGTTTTTTTACACTGAATATTTTTTCACACTGAATTTGGAAATTTGGATTTTTAGGAATTTTATATTTTTTTAAACAATGATTTTTACACTGACATGTTATACACATAATTTTTTTAGAGTGTATTTTTTGCACTGAATATTTTTTCACACTGAATTTGGAAAACGTGGATTTTTAGGAATTTAATTTTTTTTAAACAATGATTTTTACACTGACTTATACATATAATTTTTCTAGAGTGTTTTTTTCACACTGAATATTTTTTCACACTGAATTTGGAAAACGTGGATTTTTATGAGTTTTTTTTAACACTGATTTTTACACTGACTTGTTATACACATAATTTTTCTAGAGTGTTTTTTTTACACTGAATATTTTTTCACACTGAATTTGGAAAACGTGGATTTTTGTATGAACTTATTGTGTTTTTTTAATAGAACGTTTTCGACACTGACCTTTTATACAGAAAATATTTATAAAGGGGATTTTTATGAATTGATTGTTTTACAAACTGAGTTTTTAAAGATATTTTTATTTAAAAAATTAAACAAAAAAAAAACAAAATATTGAGTTTCATACTGTAAATTCAGCGTGTAAAACCTTCATACAGTAAAGGAAGACTTTGTGTGTTTTGTGTGTCGCCAGGGTGAGATTGCCGAGCTGAAGTTGGTGGGGAACTCTCACGCAGCCGAGCGGCTGTGCGACGACTCGGACGACGACTCGGACGCCGTGAGTATTTGCGTGACCTCGGTGATCCCCCTGAAGTTCCATCATCATCTTGTCGTGTCTCGCAGGCCTCGGGTGACTTTGGCAGCGGTGAAGACGGCAGGAGGCAACCAGACGTCTCAGTGAAGGTCATCAAACGCAGACTTTTTTGTTGTTGACGCAGATGACAGACAGTTGAAGCACCTTTGTGATGCGTGGTGTTCTGTCACCAGACCACACCTGCATCGTTCAGGCCGGTGCCGGAGCCGCCACTGATAGCTTCCAAAGGGGGCAGACTGAAGGAAACGGGTAACAGCATGATTATTATTGTAAAAAAAATTGATATTTTCATAAAGATTTTTATTTTATTTTTATTTTTTTTTCAGTCAAAAACTGGAATTTTAAAATGATAAAAATGTGTTTTGTTGAATAAGATAAGTTTTCATGCAAAAAACAGCATATTTTGGATGAAAAAGAGCACAAACAGGTTGCTTCTCCCACAAATTCATAAAAAAATACAGTCGATGGGGGATACCGCACATTTTGGTACTGGTAGGTCGGATCCAGATACATATCCAAATATCATAAATAAATATGAAAAATATGAAAAAATAAAAAATAAAAAATAAAAAATAAAAAATAAAAAATAAAAAATAAAAAATAAAAACATAAAAACATAAAAACATAAAAAATATAAAAAATATAAAAAAATAAAAATATAAAAATAAAAAATAAAAAATAAAAAATAAAAAATAAAAAATAAAAAATAAAAAATAAAAAATAAAAAATAAAAAATAAAACAATAAAACAATAAAAACAATAAACAATTTAAAAAAATACAAAAATGCAAAAATATTTTATTATAAATAATATAAAAAAATTATTATAAATAATAAAAAATATGTCAAAGATTGAAGGCCAGGGGTGTTCAGCGTACTTCTCTGGAGCCATTTGTAGCCTGCAGGTGTTTTTAGAAAAATAATTTTACAAGAAACATAGGAAAAAAAAATAAAAAGTGGAAAAAATCTGCAATAATTTTACAAGAATAAAGTGAAAATATTTTGAGAAAAACCCTGTAAACTAATATGAAAATGTCCTAATTTTACAAGAATAAAATAATAAATATAAAAAAGGCCAGGGGTGTTCAGCGTACTTCTCTGGGGCCATTTGTAGCCTGCAGGTATTTTTAGAAAAATAATTTAACAAGAAAAAAAAAAAAAAATCAAAAGTGGAGAAAAATCTGCAATAATTTTACAAGAATAAAGTGAAAATATTTTGAGAAAAACCCTGTAAACTAATATGAAAAACATCCTAATTTTACAAGAATAAAATAATAAATATAAAATAATAATAATACAAATAATAAAAATGATTAAATAACAAAGTACAATTATTACATTGAGAGCTAAATAAGGTAAAAAAAAAAAAAAGAAACTACTGTTGCCTGTTTGTTACTTTTATTCCAGCCACCAGCAACATGGATAATGCAAATGAAAGCATTAATGGTTTAGTGTAGAAACAGCTCCCTCTACTGGCCGTATAGCTGCATTGTTTACATTTTACAGCCAGTAGAATATATATTTTCCGATTTTTTTCCCCCCTGTCTTGTCTTTCAGGATTAATTGGCCCTAAAGGACATAAAGGTGACAGAGGACAGAAAGGCACCCGAGGGGACAGAGGCCCCACGGGGCCAAAGGGAGACCCTGGTTCCAGATTCGAAGGCGGGGGTGGAGGGCAGAAGGTGGAACTTATTTGTGAACTTATTTTGGCGTCATCTCACAAGCAGGTTTTTAACAATTTTTTTTTTTTTTAGGGAGAAAAAGGAGATAAGGTAAGGGGACGTTGCCATTTCCTCATATTCACTTCATTTTTTTAAATATTTTTTTTTACTATTTTTTACTTTCCCTTCCTGGTCATCAGGGTAGTACTGATTTTGGAAGTAAAGGAGAACGTGGGGATCAGGGCCCCCCAGGGCCTCCCGGGCCTCCAGGACGTGCTGCTGAGGTAGTCCACATTGGGGATGGTTCTTTTGTGCAGCAGGTCCCCGGACCCCCTGGACCTCCAGGGAGAGACGGGTTGCCAGGTCCAAAAGGAGATGATGGAGACCCTGTGAGAGAATTAAAAAAAATATGAATTCATGTATTTTTTCTTCATAAATCTTACTTGTGGTTTATGATTTTTCAGGGAAATCCGGGAGAAGATGGAAAAAGCGTAAGAAACGAGGTTTTACCTTGAAAGTATCCAAGATTTAAGTCAATAATTTTCCATGTTTATCTTTTCAGGGTCCTGAAGGACCTCCAGGTTTCCCAGGAACTCCAGGAAGTCCTGGATCTAAAGGCCAAAAGGTTGACTAATGTTCGAACCCAAGTCCGTTATTCATATGTTATTTTATTCATTTTCTGACCTGAACCTCAGGGGGAGCGAGGCGAAGGACAACCTGGACCCAGAGGTCCCCCAGGACCTCCTGGACCAGGAGCTGGAAGTCGCCCGGTATGTCTGCACTCGTTCCCAAACTGTGACAATGTTTTGATGTCCTGTCAATCATGTGTGATTGATGTATGACGCTACCACAGACATTTGTTGACATGGAGGGCTCAGGATTCCCGGACTGGGACAAGATTCGGGTAGGTTCAATCCCTGACTCTCTAAGGGGGGCACTCACACTCACTTTGTTTGATATGAACAAACCCAAGACATAAAAATGAGTGGTAATTTGGTCCAGCGCACCATTGTGCGCAGCCGATTTGGTAGACTAAACTACGCCGGAATTGGCGTGGCGGCGCACCAATGGAGGTGTCCACATTTTCAGCTAGGCGCATTGACAATTTTTTGACAAAACAGCACACCAAAGGTGTGCTAAAAGCTTGCCAGCTCCAACAATGTCTATTTTTGGCGCAGGCGAAGCGCACCCCGTGTCAGGCACATTTCAATGCAACCAGCAAGCACTATTTAATGTACATTTTTGTATTCATTGTCCCATCACATCTGATGTCGGATCAAAGACGTCACAGAAAGTGCTCTCCTCCCTTTTTGCCCCTTGCGCCAATGGGAGGGACAGAGGCGCGGGTGCGCCGCACTGCGCTGCTCATGAAAATTGCAAAGTCCGCTGGCCACACCTTGTTGAGAGGAACCAGATGAGTAGGCTCGGGCCTACTCAGCCGATTTGGTAGACTAAACTACGCCGAGATGGGCGTGGCGGCGCACCAATGGAGGTGTCCACATTTTCAGCTTGGCGCATTGACAATTTTGTGACAAAACAGCACACCAAATGTGTCCTAAAAGCTCGCCAGCTCTAACAATGTCTGTTTTTGGCGCAGGCGAAGCGCACCCCGTGTCAGGCACATTTCAATGCAACCAATAAACACTATTTAATGAACCAGCATGAACATTTTACATTTTGTATAAAGACGTCACGCAAAATGCTCTCCTCCCTTTTTGCCCCTTGCGCCAATGGGAGGGACAGAGGCGCGGGTGCGCCACACTGCGCTGCTCATGAAAATTGCAAAGTCCGCTGGCCACACCTCATTGAGAGGAACCAAATGAGTAAGCTCGGGCATTCTGAGGCCTCAGGGAAGACCAGGACCATGACCGTGTCTCTCAACTGGAGATTTAGCGAAGTAACCAGGGTAAAGATGGAAGAAGATGGTTGGATGGAAAGCCGCCATCTTTGTTAGTAGTAGAACATGCTCAAATTAGATGAGTTGTCGACATAAAAGGGGTCGACTTAACTGGTCCTCCCACCAGTTAGTACTGGTTACCAGTGTTGGGAGTTAACGGTAGTTTTCCAGTAACAGGATTACCATTTCAAATGAAGTACAGTACCAAAAGAAGTGGCCCAGTGTGAGTCCAACCTCAATAACACGATCTGGAAGGTTTTTGGGCTTGACCATGTTCTGGTGTGTTATTCAGGAACTTCGTGGTCCTCCAGGACCCCCAGGCCCTCCTGGTCCACCTGGGGTTCCCGGTACTTCAGTTGCACTGGGTTCAAATGGCGCGGTGGCCTTTGGACCTCCTGGACCGCCTGGAAAGGATGGAGTCTCAGGTCTACCAGTGTGTATCTAAGAGTGCTTTAGCTAGGAGATCATTCAGGAGGACACAACTCGGTGGTGGTGTTGAGATCTGCTTCTTTGATCCTGTGTGCTGCTAGGGGCCTCCTGGACTTCCTGGTCTACCGGGTCAACCTGGACTCAGAGGAGCAAAGGTGAGTCAGGTGATGTCATCAAGTATTTGGTAATCTAACCAAAATATCTCCAAAGGGTGACTCTGCCGAGTCCAGCTTTGGAGGAGGAACTGGAGAGAAGGTAGGTTCCATAAACCTGCAGCATCCGAGATCTCGATGCCACTTTGTTTTTATACCAGGGTTCTCGTGGTGACACCGGACTGCCAGGAGCGCCAGGACAAACCGGGCTGGCTGGGCTTCCGGGTCCCGTGGGACCAAGTGGGCCTCCAGGACCCCCTGGACCACCTGGACCACCATACCCCTTTGGCTTTGTGAGTTGACATGATCGAAATGCATTAGGTGCACCACAGGGTCATTGAATCCGTATTCGGATTTGCAGGATGACCGGGATGGCTTTGACGGAATCAGCAGTTTTCCGGGCTCTAGTGGCCCACCAGGACCTCAGGTACTGAAAATTCCCCATTTACAGTCGTCATATTCCGACATGTCATCACAGCGTCTGTTATCTGTGTTTTCCAGGGTCCTCCGGGTATTCCAGGTCTACCGGTAAGTTGCTATGGTAACTGTTACACATCCAGGTAACCGGAACAACATTAGATGAGCCGCTTATCATCATCATTATAGTCCATGGGAATGCTGGAGCCTATCCCGGCTGACTTGGGGCACCCTGGACTGGTCGACTAAAGCACTAAAGCAGGGGTCTCAAACTCAATTTACTTGGGGGGCCAATGGAGCTCGCAATCTAGAGAGCTAGCGACCTAAACGGTAGCCTTCAAGTTATTTCCTTTCAACTTAAATAACTTAAAAAACTTACCACTTCCACACGGATAGGGAGGATAACTATTAACAGTTATTTAACCTTTAACATGAACATGAATCAAACTAAAAATATTTTTTTCTGGGTACATGATACCATACAGCATCCATATCAAACATTAAACTTTCATATCAAGGCGGGGGCCTCAAACTAGTGTCCTGCGGGCCACATTTGGCCCGCGGGCTGCATGTTTGAGACCAATGCACTAAAGGGTTTTAGAGGTTTAGCGAGTTCTTCAGTGTAGTACTGACTGTAGTATCTGGGCTCTCCTTAGAGATAAGGTGAGAAGAACGTCATCTTAGGAAAAACCTGGAGGAGAACTCCTGCTCCTAAGCATTCACAGGGGTCAGATAAGATGACTCTGGGATCTGGTTCGGACCAGTAGAGACCTCGGACCATGTTTCTCAACCGGTCTGGGAACGCCTTCAGGATCTGGAAGAACATGGATAGAAGGATGGATGGAGTTCTTCGATTATAAGCTGGGTTATCATCTGGATTTGTAGGGAAGACCAGGTTTACCCGGAAGCAACGGCGACAAAGGAGCAGAAGGACCAAGAGGACCATCGGGAATCCCAGGTCTGGATGGGTTTCCAGGACAGACGGTAAGATAGCAGATGCTTATTTTAGTATAAAGGAGTAAAAATACTCCAAAAAGTGAGAGTATTTTGTATCCGGGTTTGGTTTCAGGGGCAGAAGGGGGACAGAGGAGAAAAGGGAGAACAAGTAAGTCCTCAAAGGTGTTTAGTCGAGAATTCCAAAGTCCTGACTTTCTCCTGTGAAGCACTTAAAGAATGTCATCATGGATGTTGCTTCTTTTCAAAGGGCCTTCCAGGGCGCGATGGTGGAGCACCCGGACCTCCAGGGCCGCCGGGACCTCCAGGCCGGATCATATACCCGACAGAAAGCGATGTGAGTCAGGTGTCCACGCGGTCGCCGCATGGACGGTATATTCACCGTCTATTTCTTTAACGTGTTTTTGGCAGACCGGGGCAGGAATTCCGGGCCGAGCCGGATTCCCGGTGAGTTCACTTACAATTCAAGTAAATTGCATCACTAGATTGATCACAAGTCACATGACTGATCTTTTTATTTTAGGGACCTATGGGACCGAAAGGGGAACCGGGCGACATTGGCCTTCCAGGTTTTGGCCACAAGGTCAGCACTCTGACCTTGAACGTCAACGTTACACAAAGTCAGCCATGATACAGCAATGATGCATGTTGTTTTATTCAGGGAGAGAAAGGAGAACCTGGTCTCATCATGGGTCCCGATGGGCGGCCATTGTACCTGGGGGGCTTGGCAGGAAAACCAGTATGTGTGACATTACATGTTTTCATGTTCCCTTTGTTTTTACATTCGTAGCATGAAGGTAATAGCATTGTTGGTCTGTTCACAGGGCGATGTTGGACCTCCTGGCCCAGTTGGACCTCCAGTATGCTTTCTGTATAGATATACTATATACACATATATACGTAGACACGTATATACAATACAATATACAGTACAACATAATATACAATATACGGTCACCAAATTCCTAATATAGTAATGGTTTTATTTCATTTGAACATGCATCAGATTACAATTGAGTGCATCCCATAATCAGTTCACAGTTCCACATGTCCAAAAGGAGTAGGAAGATTAATTAATTTTAATTTTAATTTTAATTTTAATTTTAATTTTAATTTTAATTTTAATTTTAATTTTAATTTTAATTTTAATTTTAATTTTAATTTTAATTTTAATTTTAATTTTAATTTTAATTTTAATTTTAATTTTAATTTTAATTTTAATTTTAATTTTAATAACTTTGTGGTATGGCCCACCCAAATAAGAATGCTAATGGTTTTATTTACAATCAGTAACTGTTACATTTGTTCACTTCCTGCTTTCCTAATTAATTTTAATTTTAATTTTAATTATCAGTTCCACATGTCCAAAAGGAGTAGGAAGAAGCAAAGCTTATTAAATCCTACCCCTCCATCTGGTACTTTTACAATCAGTAACTGTTACATTTGTTCACTTCCTGCTTTCCTAATATATTTTAATTTTAATTTTAATCAGTTCCCAGTTCTACATGTCCAAAAGGAGTAGGAAGAAGCAAAGCTTATTAAATCCTACCCCTCCATCTGGTACTTTTACAATCAGTAACTGTTACATTTGTCCACTTCCTGCTTTCCTAATATAGTTTTCAGGTTTTTTTTTATTTTTAAATTTTTTAATAATTTTGCGGACCAAACCACTAGCTGCTTGTGTTTGCTTCATAGTGATTGCCAGGTGTCCAAATTGCAGCCCAGGGGCTCTTTGCGGCCTGTGGCTGTTTACAAAAAAGTTATATTCATTCATTCAATTTGAGTGCAACTCCATGGTGCATGTAGAAAAATAAAATAAAATAAAATAAAATAAAATAAAATAAAATAAAATAAAATAAAATAAAATAAAATAAAATAAAATAAAATAAAATAAAATAAAATAAAATAAAATAAAATAAAATAAAATAAAATTCATTTATTCATTCATTCATTTTCTACCGCTTTTTCCTCACGAGGGTCGCGGGGGTGCTGGAGCTTATCCCAGCTGTCTTTGGGCGAGAGGCGGGGTACACCCTGGACTGGTGGCCAGCCAATCACAGGGCACATATAGACAAACAACCATTCACACTCACATTCATACCTATGGACAATTTGGAGTCAAAACTTATATTATGAGAGAATTTTTATTTTTATTATCATAAAATTGTGAGAAACAAACAAAACAAAATAACATAAAAAAAATGTTGAATATCGTAAACAGGTTTCTTATATTCAGACTACACGAAAATGTTCCATGTATAAAGTAGGAATCCTACTTATCTGATTTGGTATCTGATTTGGGTCAAACAGTTCCTGCACCAAAAGAACCATAATGTGTTGAGCACCTGTATTTATTTGTAAATAAATAATTCATAATAATCACACCTGATGAGCTCTCTCGGCACATTAATGCCACAACACACCAGTTCGGAATCACTGACCTAATGGATGACAGTTGTTTTTTTCTGCAGGGCGCTTATGGTCCTACTGGTCAAAAAGGAGAAATTGGCTTTCCAGGTCGACCAGTGAGTGTTTGTATTTTATTTAAATGACTACTAATAGACATAAGTACCGTATATGAGAAATGTGTTTGATGCTGTAGGGTCGACCTGGATTGAACGGCATCAAAGGTCAAAAGGGAGAATCCGGGAGCGGGTCTGGGTACTATGTAAGTATATGTTCTAATATACGTAGAACCAGAACATTTACCACTTCCTAGTAATGGTAATGGTAATGGTTTTATTTCATTTGAACATGCATCAGATTACAATTGAATGCATCCCATAATCAGTTCCCAGTTCCACATGTCCAAAAGGAGTAGGAAGAAGCAAAGCTTATTAAATCCTACCCCTCCATCTGGTACTTTTACAATCAGTAACTGTTACATTTGTTCACTTCCTGCTTTCCTAATATAATGTAAGTATTTTTTGTACTATATTTTATTAATTTTTTGTATTTTTATTTTTTTTGTATATTTTACATTTGTTCACTTCCTGCTTTCCTAATATAATTGTCCAAAAGGAGTAGGAAGAAGCAAAGCTTATTAAATCCTACCCCTCCATCTGGTACTTTTACAATCAGTAACTGTTACATTTGTTCACTTCCTGCTTTCCTAATATAGTTGTTCAAAAGGAGTAGGAAGAAGCAAAGCTTATTAAATCCTACCCCTCCATCTGGTACTTTTACAATCAGTAACTGTTACATTTGTTCACTTCCTGCTTTCCTAATATTTTATTTTATTTTATTTTATTTTATTTTAGATTATTTTATTTTATTTTAGTTTAGTGTAGTTTAGTGTAGTTTAGTGTAGTTTAGTGTAGTTTAGTTTAGTTTAGTTTAGTTTAGTTTAGTTTAGTTTAGTTTAGTTTAGTTTAGTCACATACCGAAGTAGGAGGTGATATGAGCATAATGGGTACCATAGTAAGTGTCAATATAGTGATATATATAGCACGTCATGACTGGTTCAAGACTTTATTTTATTTTATTTTATTTTATTTTATTTTATTTTATTTTATTTTATTTTATTTTATTTTATTTTATTTTATTTTATTTTATTTTATTTTATTTTATTTTATTTTATTTTATTTTATTTTATTTTATTTTATTTTATTTTATTTTATACTCTTCATCCTTGTATTTAGCAAACAGCAACTGCTTGTATTGTTTCTTGAACTGGCTCATCGTTGTGCATTGTTTGACTTCCTTACTCAATCCATTCCATAGTTTGATTCCACATACTGAAATCACATTTGTTTTGGTGCAGGGTCCCCCAGGTCCACCTGGCCCACCTGGACCCCCTGGACCACCATCCAGAGTGAGTGGAGATGCATGCAAAATCATCTGCAGTTGTTTTAATAGAAATGGGAAAAAATGAGAAAAACTCTTGCTTTCTTCTTTTAGGGATTTGAAGACTATTCCAGGTATTATCCAGGTGAGTACACGTCATGTTAAGTTGTCTGAAACAACGTTTCATTTCAACGTACCGTTCTTCATCTTGTAGCCGCCAAAGGAGAGAAAGGTGACCGTGGAACGCCAGGTATGCAGCCAATCATGTAAAACAGCTTCCGCTCCATTTCTTGTCCTCGTCTAAACACCTTGTTTGTGATTCAGGTATCGGGTCAAACTTTGACATTCACGCTTTGAAGGTAAGCTTCCTGAGTCAGCATAACGGTAGCGTAATCAGACATTTATCGCTCTTTAAATAAGATCCCTTATTTATACACGGAGCATTTTTGTTGTAGAGCATAAAACATCTGTTTACAACCTGGTTTTTAATATTATTAGAGCTCTCTAGACATGAAATAACACCCCTATAGTCACATTTAGACATGGAGATGGTGATTGGTTGCCTTCAAAACACAGAATGTTAAATGGTAATAAATTAATAAATCATTATTTTAAATCGGTTTCTCAATTAGCATAAAGGCTGTGGTGGATGCCCCCCCCCCCCCCACACACACAGTAAACATTCATTCATTCATTTTCGACCGCTTTATCTCACGGGGGTCACAGGGGTGCTGGAGCCTATCCCAGCTGTCCCAGCTATCCCAGCGAGAGGCGGGGTACACCCTGGACTGGTGGCCAGCCAATCACAGGGCACATATAGACAAACAACCATTCACACTCACATTCATACCTATGGACAATTTGGAGTCGCTAATTAACCTAGCATGTTTTTGGAATGTGGGAAGAAACCGGAGTACCCGGAGAACTTGAAAACTCCACACAGAGATCCCAGAGGCTGGAATCGAACTTGGATCTCCTAGCTGTGTGGACGCTAACCACTCGCCCACCGTGCAAACAAACAACCATTTGGAGTCGCCAATTTAACCTAGCATGTTTTTGGAATGTGGGAGGAAACCGGAGTACCCGGAGAACTTGCAAACTCCACACAGAGATCCCAGAGGGTGGAATCGAACTTGGATCTGCTAGCTGTGTGGACGCCAACCACTCATCCACCGTGCAAACAAACAACCATTTGGAGTCGCCAATTTAACCTAGCATGTTTTTGGAATGTGGGAGGAGACCGGAGTACTCCACAGGGTGGAATTGAACCCTGGTCTCCTAGTTGTGAGGTCTGCGCGCTAACCACTCAACCACTGTGCAAACCCACAGTAAACATATCACTAAAAAACATGTTTATATAAACATGTTATAAACATATATAATGCTTCACAGCCTTGTCGCTATCATGGAATTGAACACTGCAAAAAGCGCAGCAATCAATCTGTCTCTCGTTCTCTGCACTTGCTTCATCCTTCCTCTATTAAACATTCCTCTTTTGGAAAAGAAAACAAACTTAGAGTAGTGCTTGGATGTTGTGAACATCCAGCAGCAACACAACATTTTGGCTTTATTACTATTCTCATGATGTTATTTTTGCAATTTTACCATTTTTTCCATTCAAACTATCACAAACCCTTACCTGTAATGTCCTGTATTGTCCAGTACTGGGTACTACAAGTGTATTACTTCATGTCTAGGTGTTGCCATGCCGACCCGCCCTAGTGGCAGTGGTCAATAACCGAGTGGTTATTTTTACACACAAGTATGGCATTCATTTGACGCCATAGTCCAGGGGTGGGCAAACTACGGCCCGGGGGCCACATCCGGCCCGCCAAGTGTTTCAATATGGCCCGCCTGTTTTTTCCAAATATTTCATTTGAACTCAACATAAAACGTGGCATCGTGGCTTGGGCCAATGTTTTGATGGTTGAGGTAGCTGCTTTATCAATTTCGTTATTTGATGTGGTCTGTTACAAAATGCTCCTGTAAAAAGGGACACAAGCACATAATAATAATAATAATAATAATAATAATAATAATAATAATAATAATAATAATAATAATAATAATAATAATAATAATAATAATAATGATAATAATAATAATAATAATAATAATAATAATAATAATAATAATAATAATAATAATAATAATAATAATGTTGTCAATAATGATAATAATACTACTATTATATTAATATTGTTGTTAATAATATTAATATAATATTGGTAGTAATATTACAAAATACTCCTGGAAAAAGGAGCACAAGCAGAATAATAGTAATACAAATAATGATAATAATATGACTATTATATTAATATTGTTGTTAATAATATTAATATAATAATGGTAGTAATATTATTATTATAACAAAATAATAATATAATAACATTACTATAACTAATAATAATAATTCTAATGAAAATAACAATAATAATAATAATAATAATAATAATAATGTCAATAATGATAATAATACTACTATTATATTAATATTGTTGTTAATAATATTAATATAATAATGGTAGTAATATTACAAAATACTCCTGGAAAAAGGAGCACAATAATAGTAATACAAATAATGATAATAATACTACTATTATATTAATATTGTTGTTAATAATATTAATATAATAATGGTAGTAATATTATTATTATAACAACATAATAATAATAATAATAATAATAATAATAATATAATAACATTACTATAACTAATAATAATAATAATTCTAATAAAATAACAATAATAATAATAATAATAATACATTGAGAAACACACTTTACATCAAATAAATGATTTCAAAGTGCACATATAGCAGATTGCATGACACTTTTACATGTAAAATATGTGTAAAAATATAGGTGTAAAAATGGACTGTTACGTGTAAAATACTACATAATCCCCCCCCGTCAATTTTGTTAAATTAATGCGGCCCGCGAGTCAAAAAGTTTGCCCACCCCTGCCATACTCCATGTTGCAACATGGGATGTTTACATTGAAAGAATATAATATAAACCTTGCAATCCTACTTGCACTTGGTGTTCCCAGCATCACTCATTAGCTCAATATCCGATCTACATAATACTTCAAACAATTAATACATCATCGTTTAAGCAGGAGGGTTCAAAGCGTGTGGGAAAAAGTAGCGTCTTATTAGTAAAATACATGACAAGGTTTACATGAACGTTGGATGTTTTATAATGTTTCTTTATCCAGCACGAGTTGAAAGGCGAAACAGGAGATCCGGGCTTGAAAGGAGAGAAAGGAGAACCAGGCGGAGGATATTACGATCAACGATACGGAGGAAGTGGAACACCAGGAATCCCTGGACCGCCGGTGAGATCATAATAATATTGTGGTTTCAATTATGAACATGTGCGTAAAAATGTTTTTATAATATTTTTGTGATTCCAGAGGACTTTAAGTGAGTTAAGTAAATTCGCTTAGGAGCTAGAATAGTTGGCTCGGGTTTTGGAGGAGATCCAGGACACATTGGAGACATGATGTTTCTCAGCTGGCTCTGGATCCGCTTGGAAGAGCTAGATGAAGTAACCTGGGAGAATTCGTCATTGTGACTTATTCCCAGGGCATTGAATGCGTCGCAATTGGACTGTTCAGCTTGTTTTAGAAGACGTTTTCGATGTTTTCTCCAAGACTAACTCCTCAGTTGGGGTTCTGGAAGATCCTCCAACCTAGACTAAACCCCAAAACCAGGGGTCTCAAACTCAATTTATACTTGGGGGCCACTGGAGCTCTGGTCTGGGTGAGACTGGGCTGCATCAGGTTTTCCAAAAAAAAATGATAGTCCATGGGAATGCTGGAGCCTATCCCGGCTGACTTGGGGTACCCTGGACTGGTCGACTACAAGGACTTGAATTCATTAATGTAGACCTGAGAAGCCACAAAAGCAGGGGTCTCAAACTCAATTTACTTGGGGGGCCACTGGAGCTCGGGTCTGGGTGAGACTGGGCCGCATCAGGTTTTCAAAAAAAAAAAAAAAAAAAGTAATTTATTAAAAACAAAAAAATTAAAAAAAAACTTCCAATTTTCTCTATTGTTCTCAAATATCTTACTTTTTATTTTTCTACACAAAATAAGACAAAAAATAAACAAATCAAGAATAAAGAAAATCAATCAATCAGTAATAAATAAATAAATATAATAATAATAAATAAATATAATAATAATAATAAAACAGCAAATAATAAAAACTTAATAAACCACATATAGTTGGTGGGTAGACAATTTTTTTTTCATATTAAAATGAACAAAGCATTATTAGAGCCCTGTAGACATGACAAAACACGACTATAGTCACATTTATACTTTTTTTATTTACAACATATTGCGCAACTGTAGGGTCTTGAGACACATGCTAACTCGCAAACTAGAGAGCTAGCGACCTAAACGGTAGCCTTCGAGTTATTTCCTTTCAACTTAAATAGCCAAAAACTTACCACTTCCACACGGATAGGGAGGATAACTATTAACAGTTATTTAACCTTTAACATGAATATTAATCAAACGTAATATTTTTTTCTGGGTACATGATACCATACAGCATCCATATCAAACTAACATTAAACTTTCATATCAAGGCGGGGGCCTCAAACTAGTGTCCTGCGGGCCACATTTGGCCCCGTGGGCCGCGTGTTTGAGACCCCTGCGTCTCAAGCTCGAGATGATCCTCGCAAAGGTGTGCCAGTTTAACTTCCATGTCACTTCTTCACATCAGAGTATATATCGTCCCACTAGGGCCCGCAAGGGGACTCCATTGTCGGGCCTCCAGGTCCACAGGGACCACCTGGTTCTCCAGGAAGAGGCTATGATGGTCAACCTGGACCACCGGGGCCACCCGGACCTCCGGGACCTTCCTTCAATGGGCCTCACAGGGGCACACAAAGTAAGTTAAATAGCACAATTTAAATAGCTAACAAGTTAAATAACTAATTGGGTTTCTTTCCTTCCATTTTGAATGACAGCCATTAGTATTCCTGGGCCACCCGGACCACCTGGAATACCTGGATTACCCGGACACTCTTCAGGGGTGAGGAAATCAGAGAATATTCATTCATTCATTTTCTACCAATTTTCCTCACGAGGGTCGTGGGGGTGCTGGAGCCTATCCCAGCTGTCTTCGGGCGAGAGGCGGGGTACACCCTGGACTGGTGGCCAGCCAATCACAGGGCACATATAGACAAACAACCATTCACACTCACATTCATACCTATGGACAATTTGGAGTAGCTAATTAACCTAGCATGTTTTTGGAATGGGTTGCACTGTGATTGAGTGGTTGGTGCACAGACCTCACAGTTAAGAGACCAGGGTTCAATTCCACCCTCGGCCATCTCTGTGTGGAGTTTACATGTTCTCCCCGTGCATGTGTGGGTTTGTGGGAGGAAACCGGAGTACCCGGCGAAAACCCACGCATGCACGGTTGTCCAGTGGTTAGTGCGCAGACCTCACAGTTAAGAGACCAGGGTTCAATTCCACCCTCGGCCATCTCTGTGTGGAGTTTGCATGTTCTCCCTATGCATGTGTGGGTTTGTGGGAGGAATCCGGAGTACCCGGAGAAAACCCACACATGCACGGCGGTCGAGTGGTTATTGCGCAGACCTCACAGCCAGGAGACCAGGGTTCAATTCCACCCTCGGCCATCCCCGTGTGGAGTTTGCATGTTCTCCCCGTGCATGCGTGGGTTTGTGGGAGGAAACTGGAGTACCCAGAGAAAACCCACGCATGCGCGGCGGTGTGCAGGGCGGTCGAGTGGTTAGTGCGCAGACCTCACAGTTAAGAGACCAGGGTTCAATTCCCCCCTCGGCCATCTCTGTGTGGAGTTTACATGTTCTCCCCGTGCATGCGTGGGTTTGTGAATGTTTTTGGAATGTGGGAGGAAACTGGAGTACCTGGAGAAAACCCACACATGCACGGCGGTGTGCACGGTGATCGAGTGGTTAGTGCGCAGACCTCACAGTTAAGAGACCAGGGTTCAATTCCACCCTCGGCCATCTCTGTGTGGAGTTTGCATGTTCTCCCTGTGCATGCTTGGGTTTGTACCCGGAGAAAACCCACGCATGCACGGCGGTCGAGTGGTTAGTGCGCAGATCTCACAGCTAGGAGACCAGGGTTCAATTCCACCCTCGGCCATCTCTGCGTGGAGTTTTCATGTT
Organism: Doryrhamphus excisus; assembly: GCF_030265055.1. Lineage (NCBI taxonomy): Eukaryota > Metazoa > Chordata > Actinopteri > Syngnathiformes > Syngnathidae > Doryrhamphus > Doryrhamphus excisus. The sequence goes on along the minus strand of NC_080481.1, from coordinate 16,109,733 downwards.
CTCCCCGTGCATGCGTGGGTTTTCTCCGGGTACAAACCCACGCATGCACGGCGGTCGAGTGGTTAGCGCGCCAACCTCACAGTTAAGAGACCAGGGTTCAATTCCACACTCGGCCATCTCTGCGTGGAGTTTTCATGTTCTCCCCGTGCATGCGTGGGTTTTCTCCGGGTACTCCGGTTTCCTCCCACGAACCACTCGACCACCGTGCACACCAATCAGAGAATATAATAACTCATAATTCATCACCATCATAAGCATCCTTGTGCACGCAGGTGACCGTGTTGCAGTCATATGACATCATGACCGCCACGGCAAGAAGACAACCCGAGGGGTCGCTGGTTTATGTCATCGAACAGACAGATCTTTACCTACGAGTCCGAGATGGGGTTCGGCAAGTCCACGTAAGAATCAGATCTAGTCCTCCAGCAAACGGACCCAGATGGCGTTTTCATGATCTTGTCCCTTTTTCAGCTCGGGGGCTACATTCCACTTCCACGTGACGACGTGAGTGTTTTTCCAAACTCTTCATTCCCAAATTTTTATTCTTTGTGTTGTGTTCAATGACCACTATCTGCAGGGCAATGAGGTTGCAGCGGTGGAGCCCCCACCGGTTGTTCCGTATTCCCCCCACCACCATTCCAACGACTCCCACAGGCATGCGGAGAGTCCGGTACCGGTTCACCCGGACCGGTCTTCCCAGCCTGACCCACATCACTCCAACCCGCTGCGCCCTCCGTACCAAACAAACCCCGACATCCGAGATCCAAATCTTCATCATCACGGATACCATCCCGACACCCGGTACCCATATCAGCCGGATCCACGATACCCAGCCCCAACTGACCCCAGATACCCCAGTTACACAGAACGGGTGAACCACCCAGACGGTCGGAATCCACACCATTCATCTCATGACCGCCCACCGTACTACGCCGTCACCCCTCAGCGAAGGCCCCCTCCACCTGTGGCCCAGACTCCGGCCCACCGTCACACATCGGGTCCAGGGGTAAGGGGCGGACTTCTGTCAGTTTACCCGCTGTGGTTGTTGAGGACTCGATCTCATGTTCCGCTGCTTCCAGCTCCACATCATGGCCTTGAACCTGCCCCAGACTGGAGCCATGCGGGGCATCCGGGGTGCCGACTTCCTGTGCTTCACCCAGGCTCAAGCCATCGGGATGAAGGGAACATTCCGGGCCTTCTTGTCCTCAAAACTCCAGGATCTCCACAGCATTGTCCGCAAAGCAGACAGAGACCGTGTGCCCATCGTCAACCTGAAGGTAAACCGATGCAAAATATATTTTAATGCCGCAGATATTAATAAAATAATGTTTTTTTGCTCACTTGTCAGGATGAGATTCTGTTTGACAACTGGGACGCCATGTTTAGAGGAGACACAATCAAAGAGAACGTCTCAATCTACTCCTTCAATGGTAAAGATGTTCTACGTGACAACACATGGTAGGTGACCCTGATTGAAAGTGTACACGCAGGTACTTTTTATTTTGGTAATGGTAATGGTAATGGTAATGGTAATGGTAATGGTAATGGTAATGGTAATGGTTTAATTTCATTTGAACATGCATCAGATTCCAATTGAGTGCATCCCATAATCAGTTCCCAGTTCCACATGTCCAAAGCTTATTAAATCCTGGTACTTTTACAATCAGTAACTGTTACATTTGTTCACTTCCTGCTTTCCTAATTCCTTAATTTAATTTAATTTAATTTAATTTAATTTAATTTAATTTAATTTAATTTAATTTAATTTAATTTAATTTAATTTAATTTAATTTAATTTAATTTAATTTAATTTAATTTAATGTTTGGTTTGGTTTGGTTTGGTTTGGTTTGGTTTGGTTTGAGTTTGGTTTTAGTTTAGTTTAGTTTAGTTTAGTTTAGTTTAGTTTAGGTTAGGTTAGGTTAGGTTAGGTTAGGTTAGGTTAGGTTAGGTTAGGTTAGGTTAGGTTAGGTTAGGTTAGGTTAGGTTTGGTTTGGTTTGGTTTGGTTTGGTTTGGTTTGGTTTGGTTTGGTTTGGTTTGGTTTGGTTTGGTTTGGTTTGGTTTGGTTTGGTTTGGTTTGGTTTGGTTTGGTTTGGTTTAGTTTAGTTTAGTTTAGTTTAGTTTAGTTTAGTTTAGTTTAGTTTAGTTTAGTTTAGTTTAGTTTAGTTTAGTTTAGTTTAGTTTAGTTTGTTTTGGTTTTGGGTTTTGTTTTGGTTTAGTTTAGTTTAGTTTAGTTTAGTTTAGTTTAGTTTAGTTTAGTTTAGTTTAGTTTAGTTTAGTTTAGTTTAGTTTAGTTTAGTTTAGTTTAGTTTAGTTTAGTTTAGGTTTGGGTTTTGTTTTGGGTTTTGGTTAGGTTAGGTTAGGTTGAGTTGAGTTGAGTTGAGTTGAGTTGAGTTGAGTTGAGTTGAGTTGAGTTGAGTTGAGTTGAGTTGAGTTAGGTTTGGTTTTGGTTTAGTTTTCCCTGAGATCATATTTCTCCTCTCTTGTAGAGAAGTATTGGATGACATTTTTAGCTAATTGGTTATTTTTAGCCTTATGCATTATTTTAGCTGTTTGAAGATGAACTATATCAGCAAGTTGAAGTATTTGTGGTTTTAGAAATAAGGAGTTAGTATGTTCTCTGTAGGCGGCATTATGAATTATCCTTACTGACCTTTTTTGCAGTACATTTAGCGAGTGAAGATTGCTTTTATAGTTATTAGCCCATATTTCCACACAATAAGTAAGATATGGTAGAACCAGAGAGCAATAAAGAGTGTGGAGTGATTTCTGATTGAGAACAAATATTGAAATATTTCTGGCCACCTTATGTTGTATATTTGTAATATGAGGTTTCCAGATCATATTTTCATCTATTGTGATCCCCAGAAATTTATTTTCGTTCATTCTTTCAATGTCCACACCGTCTATTTGTATTTGCTGGTATCCTTTCTGCTGTTACCAAACAGCATGATTTTAGTTTTACTTGGGTTATTTAAAATTTTCCTTGTTAATTGTCATTTTTCCAGGCCTGAGAAGATGATATGGCACGGCTCCAGCAGCAACGGGCAGCGGCACGTCGACAGCTACTGTGAGACGTGGCGCGTGAGCAGCCATGCGCTCACCGGCACGGCGTCCTCGCTGCAGAGCGGCAATCTGCTGCAGCAGAGCTCCAGCAGCTGCTCCAGCTCCTACGCCGTGCTGTGCGTGGAGAACAGCTACATTGGCCAGACCAGGAGATAAACACACATACACCGTACCCTGAGGAACTCCATTTTCATTTCGATTTCTCATATTTTTACCCTATCGTAACCGAAAATGGTCTGGCGGAAGGACAAAAGACCACAAATTCCCTTATTTTCCCTCACTTTTCTTTATTTTTCCTGGGAATTTTCCCTTCTTTTCAAATGCAGATGTTGAAAAGTAAGACGCACGCACATGTACAAGAGAACCCTGCTTTGGATTGTAACTATTGTTATTGTAAGTGTTATTTAGTGGTGCTACACAACATTATCACACAATATGTGAAACAACAGCGTCTGAGAAGCTATACTGGAGGCTGCTTTGAATTTTGAAGTGGACTGCCGTCTTATGACAGCGGACAGATGTGAACATATCTCAGCTCCAATGAACATAACAAATGCTAACTGTTGATTTTTTTTTGGCAATAACACGGATATTTTGTGTGTGTGTGTGTGTTTTTAATAAGCGTGATATTATTTTTAAACCTTTATCTGATGCCTTGTCTGAGTTTTTACAAGCAAATTCCAAATTCGACTCATGTTGACACATTTTTAGATTGACTTAATGCACACAAGTTGAGTAATGGTAATGGTAAAAATTCATTTGAACATGCATCAGATTACAATTGAATGCATCCCATAATCAGTTCCCAGTTCCACATGTCCAAAAGGAGTAGGAAGAAGCAAAGCTTATTAAATCCTATCCCTCCATCTGGTACTTTTACAATCAGTAACTGTTACATTTGTTCACTTCCTGCTTTCCTAATTAATTTTAATTTTAATTTTAATTTTAATTTTAATTTTAATTTTAATTTTAATTTTAATTTTAATTTTAATTTTAATTTTAATTTTAATTTTAATTTTAATTTTAATTTTAATTTTAAAAAATACCAAAAAACTGGACCAAGTAAAAAGGCAAAAAACATATCACTTCCATACGGATATGGAATATTATACGGAAATTATGATACGGATATTATCCATGACTGATAAACATTTGGAAGTGTGCTTGAGGCTGGCTATCAGCAGCTACTGTCCGGACTATGCATCCCTGGCTGGTTCAATTCAGTGCAAGTCATCAAAGTAAACTCAGGTAATTACAAAAAATGTTAATAGTTAATTATGTGTGTTTTGCAATATTGGCTCATTTGGTTATGTAAGGTACATCAACATACATTGTACGTACAAATAATCCTCAATACATTTGAAAATAAATAGATGTTTTGCATTTTTGTAGTGGGTAGATCATTTTGACTCGGTCATTTTAAAAGTAGCTCGCATGCTGAAAAAGTGTGAGCACCCCTGCTCTAGATCAACCAGAATCTGCACCTATTGAAAGTGTGTTCCCTTTGTTTTAATATGCTCCTGCCGCCAGGCACGCCCACTCTGCTGTGATTGGTCACACTCCCAAGGGCTCCTGAGGACTTCCACACGGCTGCCGAATTCCACTTTTTAATTTTGTCAGCATAGAACAACCACTTCTGCCTGATGCTTGTTAGACCTGAGCGACAATGCCAAAGTGAGTAAAACCTTTTTGCACACCAAAATATAAACATTTGTGTGTCTGTGTCCTATTTTTATTTTTATTTTTTTTGTGGAAAGTGAAAGCCAGAAAATATCCTGGAATATCCTGGCTTTCATTGTTTTTCATTGGGCCATTAAATTGAGCAGGATTAGGGTACTGCATGTGACGTGATACTTTTTGAATCAGTGTCGCTACCAAGCGGCAAAAATCCAAAGAAAAAGCAATATATATGCAATAATGCAAAGTTCTTAATTTTTAACTTAAATTTTTCGGAAAATATTGGTTAAATTCCAAAGGTTTGGAGTCCTATGTAGTACAATGGGAAGTATTGTTTAATGTGGTTTACTAAAGATGAATACACAATTATGAATTATTAAAAAAACTACTATAAACTATACACTGAAATACATCTAGGATCAAGATTTGAACCTGGAACACCTGACTATGAATGAGATGTGCTAACCACTATTCCACTGTCCCGCCCAGCAATTTTCTCACACGACACTGACAACAGTAATAGAGTCATGCTCGTCTCTATGTTTGTGGATGCAATACATTCCTTACCAGACGGGGGCGGTAAATCGCATTGTTAACAAAACCAGTCAACCTCAACGCAGAAGAAGTGGAGTCCAGACTTGAGAAAGGTGTCAACATGGCGGCGGTGGACGTCGTTGTGGGCAACTTGGTGACTCTTTGGAGGATACCAGCCGTCCGACAGAAATTCCCTTGGATGTTTTTGCTTATTTCAGTCGTGGGTTCGATTCTCAAAGAGCTCCAAGTCATCCCGCAGACGTATTTCAGCAGCAGCAGAAATGTCCTGAATGTGTGAGTACAGCTAAAGTTTGTTAGCTTGCCGAGGTCAACTCCGAGCATCGATCGAGGAATGACATCATGTTTCACGTTTACGTTTATATGATGCCTTTATGAAAAGTGTCGCCTGGCTAGACTCGGATCGTTTTTAATGAATACAATCCGAAGCCTCGAAGCTTGTATCAGACTTCCTGAATTACATTGCTTCAAAAATAGTGGCGTGTCAACCTACCGGGTCTACGGAGGCCAGACGTTCGGAGGCTCCTCCTTCAGCCGCGAACCAGCTTTGGGAATCCAGACCAGGGGTGTCAAAACTCATTGCAGGTTCTCTTTCCGGTCTGTCACTAAAGCAGGTGACTTTTAATAATCAACACCTCCTTCAGTTTGCGGGAAGGAGCTCATCAATTAAAACCACCTGCTGGAGAAACTCGTTGGAAAGAAAACCGTCAGTGTCTTGGCCCTCTCGCGACACATTGGATTCAGACAGTCTAGCACTTCCTGGTTGTGTCACGTGTTCTCATGTTTACTCTGACGTCATAACATAGCGACCTTCCATAGTACAGTAAGAAAGTCGTAGTTACATAAAGTGAAGGCGAATAAACAAAATTAACATTATAAAAGTAACGTTTTTATTAGGTTTTACAGTAGAGAGAAGAAAGGTTCTTCATCTGCAGATTTAGCTGTAGCTCACAACTAAACATGATATATTAAACAGTAATATTAATAGCTCCTTTTATTACTTTTTGGCTACTTAATTCATCTGAACAGGAACAACACATACGGTTTAATAATATGTATTATTTGCACCAGTCCACATGATGTGCCAGTGACAGACACAAGGCATTTTTGTTGAAGGAACACATACAGCAGCACCATGGCCATACTCATTTATTTAAATACCGTATTTTCCGCACTATAGGCACACTTAAATTTTCTCAAAAATCGACAATGTACCTTTTAATGCGGTGTTCCTTATGTGTGTTCCAAAATCTGTAAAAATGATGTTGTTCTACTTGGGTGAGCGCTCTGCTTGATTGAGTGTAGACCATTTCCTGCTGACATAGGGGCATAATACTACACATAATAATAATACGCAATGCTAAAGGTTTTAGCGTTGTTCACGTGTAAGTTGTTTCCCTTTCCAGTTTATTGATTGCTCTGTGTGATCTCCTTATTTGTCGTGCAGGTATTTCGTCAAAGTGTCGTGGGGTTGGACTCTACTGCTTCTGACTCCCTTCCTCCTCCTCTCCAACACCGCCTTCAGCAGGAATGCGGTCTTCCTCGCTCGAAGGCTCCTGTCTCTGGCGGTGGCGACGACAGTGTGGTACGTTTGCACCGAGACCTTCTTTTACATCGAGGACGTGACCGGCTCGTGTTTTAAAACGGACTCCATGGACATTGTCAGCCAAGAGTTCACCACCAAAGCCACGTGCAGGCGTGCTGGCTTCCACTGGCATGGCTACGACATCTCCGGCCACTCCTTCATCCTGACTTATTCTGCTCTCTTTATCGTGGAGGAAACCGCACCGATGGCCTCCCTGAGGACGGGGAGTCTCTCAACGCTTCCAAGGATAGTTCTGAACCTTCTGTATGTGTCACTAAACCTTATAGTAATTATATGGCTGTGGATGTTTATCTGCACGTCTGTTTACTTCCATGACTTGTCTCACAAGGTGCTGGGTACCGTTTGTGGGTTGTTGGCATGGTATCTGACATATCGGCTTTGGTATCTCCATCCTTTGTCTCCAGGACTCCCTCCTCAGCGTTATATGAAAGAACAGACCCAACGTACCTAGGCTGCATTCCTGCTATGCTTCATGTCGCCTACATTTACAGCGGGCACACTCTTTTAAGGTATTATCCTCGAGTAGGGAGGATCACTCAACACACGACTTTTTCAGCTGCTGTTCCCAAAACGACTGATGTGGTTTGAGAGCAGAGGTTTACAAGTCCACTTGGACATCACTGACAAAAGTGTTGTTTCCAGACCAATGTACACTAGCTCCTTTTTTTTAATATAAATGACATCCTTTTTAAAAGGATTTTCATCAGCATCAATATGACACTATTTATTTGTGTCCGTTTGACACATTCAAAGCTTGAACAGACTGACATGGTTGCTTGTTTGCTGCCTTGCATGTGAGGATAACATGTAATAAAATGTTTTTATGCCATTTTGAAGTGTCCGACATTGGTTTTCACACCCCATATAAAATTAATATACAGTATTATCTTTCACTCAAGGTGAAATAGGACTAAATCATCAAAATAAAAAGTATTTTTACATACTAAAAAGTAGGAGGCCCCTTGTGTAATAACAATGATCATATCATTTCACGTCTTTTGTGACTATAGTATGTATTTACCACAATGAAAAGCAAACTTTTTTGTGCATTTTTAGATTTATTTGTCATTGATGGCAACTGAATAAATTAAGGCTTATGAACAAACATCATAAAAAGCACCATAAATAAATGCATCTATTTAGAAATATAAAAAAAATCAAGTAGAAAATAAATAAATACTATAGTGAGATATAACAGCCACCATCACAAATACAACTTCTTGACTGTGTGAAGTAGGGGGTCCCAATCAGTCCCCGAAGAAGTGGATTTGCAAATAATCCAGTAATTAAAATGAATCAGAGCCGCTTGCTGTGTCCTCGTTTCTCTTTGAATTTGAAGTTGCAAATTCAATAACGAGATGGCATGATCACACTGAAATGTTCCGCATCCGTTATACATTTAAATCACCTTATTTGTGCATGAACAGTTGGATGTGTGTTCCACATCCATAAAGAAGTCTTACATCTTCCATCATTAAAAGATATGAAGCCAAGAGAATCAATGGGAACATGAAATCGGATGCAGAGGCTTTCCTTAAAGGGGATCTATTATGCTCATTTTCAACCATTTGTATTGAGTTGTGGTGTCCTGTAGAGCAGCTACACACAATATCCCGCATAGAAAACTTTTTGGATTTTCCAGAATCTGCACCTAGTCACCTATACACCTATTGGTGTTTTAATTTATTCCACCCACGGCCTGTTTCTGGGTGGTCACACATCCAAAGTGCTTCCTAACTATGAACCATATAAGGAAATCCGCCCCTCTGTGACATCACAAAGGGGTAGTTTTACCACGCCTCTTCAAACCAAGCATTTTAAGCCATCCCAGACGTCTTTTAGGGCTCACTTCCAAATGCGAAAACCTAATTATCTGAAACTTTGGCATAGTTTAATAAGAGAATACAACATTCTAACTGCATTTATAGGTCAGAAAAGTGAAAAAAACACAAAAGGTCCCCTTTAATGAATTCTGAAAGCATGCTGCTTATCACCTACACCCAGTGGAGATGCTATCAGTAAATCATTTAGAAGCTGTGCAGTGAGAGATCCTTGTCATGGAGAAACACAGTACCTCAGAAGTTAACGATGGCGATCTACAAACATAAGCACAGCCGCAAAAAGCCTTTCCAACTTTTCCAATTTCAACTTTCCAACATTTCAGGAGTCAACGGTAAATATGTTAAAAATGAAGATGAAGACAACGAAGCAGCAGTGGGATCCACTGATTTTCATGCTCATTATTGCTGGGCCTTTATATATTTAGAAGTATCTGGAAGAGGATTCTTTGCAAAAATGCTCAATGCCCCCCCCCCGTGAAATCTGACAAGAAAGGAAACACATACATAACTCTTAACTGCATGATATTATGAACTCCTGTTTGGTGACAGTGGGCAATGTGCTCTAAATAAATTGTATGTGTTTGTGCATGTAGGGTTTCTATGTGGGCAAATGGTGCTTTCTTGAGATGTACGATAGAGTTAACCTGTTTACTACGTACAGCAGGATAGTACCGGCGGCGATACACCATGTACTGTTTGTTGTAAGTATGAGTAGTGGCATTCCAAGGTCACTTAACCCTTGTTTGTGTGACTGCATTAGTTTGGAGCAGACTAAAGTATTTAGTATAAGTGTTGCATGCCAAAAAATAAAAATAAAAAAAAATAAAAAAATTATGAAGGCCTTGACTACCAGAAAATGTGCTGTCAAGAATGTTTTATAATGGAATGTTTTAATATATCTTTAGTCGGCAAGTTAAATATTAGTGTTATCTATATTCAGTATGCTTTTCCTGCAGTCATCAAATGTTACAGAAAAGTTCAAACGTCACACAAATACATAGACACTGAACACACCGTGAGGGCATTCACTACATGTATTTCTTTTTTAAAAACCAGTAGGCAAAGTAGCCCATGCCTCCAAGGGATCCCATTAGAAAGGACGCCCCGAAGAAGGACGGGGGCTTCTTTTTTACCATCCGGAAGGCGTTGGGCAGCACTGCAGACAGAAGCGTTGTGTGGATGTCCCCCAGGACCTTGCGGAAAGCGTAGCGTTTTTGCACACGCATAAAAAAAGACTGCAGGTTAGATCGACTGCCGTCCTCCCAGTATTTTTTAGAAAGTCCCAAGAACTTGAGCCTGTGCAGCAAGGCTCCAAGGCAGATATCAGCTAGTGTAAAGTCAGGTCCGCATAGCCACAACTCACACTTTTGTCCTGCAAAAGGGTGGAAACATCATGACGCCGTGACAAGCCGTGTTGTTAATACGTATATCGTGATGCAGAGTCATCACCGGAACGTACCTTGATACTCCAGTTTCCTTTTCTCCAGCTCGGCCTCCACTTGATCTAAAACCATCGCTAACTCTCCCAGAATTTTCTTCAGGTAGTTCACATTATCATGGTCCAAGATTTTGGCCTGCCAACCATAATAGTTCAATTCAAAAATTCAATCGCTACTGGTTAAATTCCAGGTATTGTTCATGTCAAATGGACTAATTAGATGAACTGACCATAAGCTTCTTTTGCTTCGACAAGTATGGTTCCGTGAGCTGGGGCTCCTCGTGGTCCAACTTCATCAGCTCTGTTGCTGCGTTGGCCAAATGTCCTGCAGTCACAAACGTTGCACACAAATGCCGAGGGTGATCACTTACATTCTCTGCCGCTGAATCCCTGATCCATGCATTCGTCACAACCAGAATGGACTACTGCAACAGTATTCTCTACGGCAGTGTTTTTCAACCTTTTTTGAGCCACAACACGTTTTTTTACAGTGGGAAAATCTTGTGGCACACCACTGACCAAAAATGTTACAAAATGTCTCGCGCCCCGTGGGCCGCATTTGGCCCGCGGGCCGCGAGTTTGAGACCCCTGCGTTAAAGGAATATTCCATCCCTGTTCAATTCTTTCCGTTTGAGCAAATAAACCAAATGCAATTGGAATATTTGGGTCCACGTATGCTATTGACATAATGGCTATTGATATAATATTTGCAAATGATGATTAATAAATGTTAATTATAAAAAGTGATATTGGATAATTCCTCACGGCACACCTGACGGTTTCTCAAGGTACACTAGTGTGCCGCAACACAGTGGTTGAAAATCACTGCTCTACGGTACACCGTCCAAAACCCTCAACAAACTACAATACAGTAAACCTCGGATATATCGGACTCGGATATATCGGAAATTCGCTCACAACGGACAGATAAAAAAAGAACCAATTTTTCTGTAATGCATTTCCAATAAAAATTCATTGCATATATCGGATTTTTTTATAACGGATTTCGCCTATTTCGGACAAAATCTCCAGTTCCGTTCCAGTGCATTTCCATTAAATTTCCCTGGCATATATCGGATCGCATCGTGGCGCTCCGATTCGCCGAATCGTGACAGGCCGCTATACGACGTCATTTGCAGCGTTTGCAGCGTTGCCTGCGCGTCCAGGTACATTGGAAACATAGTCAAGGAAGTGCCTTTTTATAACGGATAAAATCCGATTTACGCATATACCGGATATAAATCCGATATATGCGTAAAACGGACATTTTCCGGTATACGCATATAACGGATTTCGCTTATATCGGACAAAACCAGTGGGAACAATCCCCCCTTCGCTCCTCAGACTCAAACCTCCAGGCACTCCCCTGTAAGACCAAGCTCCGAACCTGGGGAGACAGAGCCTTCTCCATCGCTGCCCCCCACCCTCTGGAACTCTTTGCTCCATTCACTCCGTGCTTGCCCTGACCTTCCCACCTTCAAAAAACAGATTTTCCAGAATCTGCACCTGTATTCCAGCTTTGAATTTATTCCACCCACGACCCGTTTCCGGGCATGCCCACTATGCTGTGATTGGTCACACACTCAAAGTGCTTCCTAACTATGAACCATATAAGGAAATCCGCCCCTCTGTGACATCACAAAGGGGTAGTTTTACCACGCCTTTTCAAACCAAGCATTTTAAGCCATCCCAAACTTCTTTTAGGGCTCACTTCCGAATGCAAAAACCTCATTGTCGGAAACTTTGGCATAGTTTAATAAGAGAATACAACATTATAACTGCATTTATATATTATTATATATATATATATTTTATATATATTATTTTATATAAAACAACTAAAAACCCATTTTGAATGTCTAACTTTTTATATCTGACTGTTGTGCCCCCCCCCCCCCCCCCTCATGTTTTAACTGTGTATTAACCAATGAATGTTGTATTTTGGTGTGTCTTCTATTCTGTTTACTTGCTTTATTCAACTCCATTCTTCTGTAAAGTGTCTTTGAGTATTTTGAAAAGCGCTATATAAATAAAATGTATTATTATTATTTATTACTATTATCTGTTTCCTGACATTGAACAAAATAATAGTCCTAATCACATGAATTCATTATCACCTACGCGTCATGCGGGCGAGCTGGCTTCACTTACTACGTATTTCAGCGGTGGCGTACTTTGGGATCATAGAGTCCAGGGTGAGCTCCGGATGGAGGATGCATCCGTGTGTGTAAGCGTCCATGGGAAGGCCGTCCAATAGCTGTCGATACTGCTGGACACGCTCGTGGACGGGCGAGTCTGCAGCTGGGATCAGCTGTGCTACCGTGTCTGTGGGACGACAAGATAAAAACATTGAACCAAACACGTGGCCCGCGGGCCAAATGTGGCCCGCAGGACACTAGTTTGAGGCCCCCGCCTTGATATGAAAGTTTAATGTTAGTGCGGGCCCGCGCAAGTTTGATATGGATGCTGTATGGTATCATGTACCCAGAAAAAATTATTACGTTTGATTAATGTTCATGTTAAAGGTTAAATAACTGTTAATACAGTAAACCTCGGATATATCGGACTCGGATATATCGGAAATTCGCTCACAACGGACAGATAAAAAAGAACCGATTTTTCTGTAATGCATTTCCATTAAAAATCCATTGCATATATCGGATTTTTTATAACGGATTTCGCCTATTTCGGACAAAATCTCCAGTCCCGTTCCAATGCATTTCCATTAAATTTCCCTCGCATATATCGGATGGCCGCATCGTGGCGCTCCGATTCGCCGAATCGTGACAGGCCGCTATACGACGTCATTTGCAGCGTTTGCAGCGTTGCCTGCGCGTCCAGGTACATTGGAAACATAGTCAAGGAAGTGCCTTTTTATAACGGATAAAATCCGATTTACGCATATACCGGATATAAATCCGATATATGCATAAAACGGACATTTTCCGGTATACGCATATAACGGATTTCGCTTATATCGGACAAAACCAGTGGGAACAATTGAATCCGATATATCCCAGGTTTACTGTAGTTATCCTCCCTATCCGTGTGGAAGTGGTATGTACTTGGCTATTTAAGTTTAAAGGAAATAACTTGAAGGCTACCGTTTAGGTCGCTAGCTCTCTAGTTTGTATTGTAAAACTATATATTTTATATAGTAAAATGGATTTGGTCTTCAGACATTTAGTTTTTTATCTCACCTTTTGAAACAGATTAATAACAAAAATCGATGTTCCAGTGTTTAGTAACGGCAGGAGGCTCAGGAGTGTTCGATATAGCGCCCCTGCTCTCTGCTGAGGACCCTATGCTGGCCAGACAGTAACAGTAACAGACTGAACGTTTATCTAAGCTGCGTGACAGTCAACCCAAAAGAAAGCAGCAGCACGTATTGTTGAACACGAGGACAGTTTGTGACTGTTGGAGGAGCTTGTGAAGGTTCGTGGAAGGAGGCAGACGGCGCTCCTGGCAGAGCTCCAGAAGATGAGTAAGCAGTCCCGAGGCAGGTGAGCCATGCGGTGTTATATCACACCCTACCTATGGACCACTTTTTTGGAAACAATGGTAATGGTAATGGTAATGGTAATAGTAATGGTTTTATTTCATTTGAACATGCATCAGATTACAATTGAGTACATCCCATAATCAGTTCCCAGTTCCACATGTCCAAAAGGAGTAGGAAGAAGCAAAGCTTATTAAATCCTACGCCTCCATCTGGTACTTTTACAATCAGTAACTGTTACATTTGTTCACTTCCTGCTTTCATAATATAGTATCCTAATAAAATGAAGCTCGGATTGTGTCATGCCGCTCTCCGTGCATCGTTGTTTTGATCGGGATATCTGGATTGTTTACAATTACCATGTATACAGGAATAAACCTGTTTGCTCATGCGTGTAAACGGGTTATTCCGAATGTTTCAGAAACCAGACTATTGATGTTAACCAGACTATTAACTGTCGTTAATACATTAAACATTAAATGTCGTGATGGATGGATGTTCTTGTTACAACTTAGCGTGAAATCATGTACAATAATTGGCTTGAAGCTGCACGGTGGACGAGTGTTTAGCCTCACAGCTAGGAGACCCGAGTTCAATTCCTTGGTAATCTTTGTGTGGAGTTTGCGTGTTCTCCCCGTGCATGTGTGGGTTTTCTCCGGGTACTCCGGTTTCCTCCCACATTCCAAAAACATGCTAGGTTAATTAGCGACTCCAAATTGTCCATAGGTATGAATGTGAGTGTGAATGGTTGTTTGTCTATATGTGCCCTGTGATTGGCTGGCCACCAGTCCAGGGTGTAAGCGGTAGAAAATGAATGAATAATTGGCTTGAACTGGGCCATCCCAGTACCACATGGTTAGCGTTACTTCTGACTAGAATGTGGATTAGACATGTTCTCACATGCTTGTAGAACAGGATCAAGTTTTGAAGCCAGAATCTTTTCCCCAAACAAGTAACCTCCGAGAACGACAAAAGCAACAAAAGGCCGTCAGCGTGACTTTACCTCCCACAAAGTTGGTCTCCAGGTAGTCGATAATCTGGTTGTAGTCACTGATGATGTTGTCGCCGTGGAGAAAGACGGGTACCTCCTCCCCGAGGTTCAGCCTCATGAACCACGGCTCCTTGTGCTCTTGCAGTGGCAAGCTCACATCTCTCTCCTCACACACCAGACCCTTTTCATGGATGACAAGACGGACCTGCAACATCAAGAACATGGACCACCATGATGAGAAATGTTGAATCAGCTTTAGTTGTTGACAAGAGAAAAGCCTCCATGTTGGAACTGTGAGATGCTTCTGCACCCCCCCATCCCCCCTCCCTGTAGTGAAGGCTGTTACAGTGCACTTGTCACACAACAGTTTGTTACGTAATCATGTTAGTCACTCGTCATCATGCCAAGTGGTTCAGCTGCTCAGGAGGCACATAATAAACATTTATTTGTTTAAAAGTCTAACGAGCTTTGGTCAACTTATGATTATTGTATTTTAAACCAGTACAGCCCTCACATATTTATTATTTTATTACCGTAGATCAGGGGTCTCAAACTCAATTTACTTGGGGGCCACTGGAGCTCGGGTTTTCCAAAAAAACGCATTTATTAAAAACAAAAAAATTGAAAAAAATTCGCTTTGGTTCCAATTTTCTCAAAGAAAAGTTCTGATAAAACATTTCACTGTTCTCAAATATCTTACTTTTTATTTTTCTACACAAAATAAGATGAAAAATAAATAAACAAATCAAGAATAAAGAAAATCAATCAATCAGTAATAAATAAATAAATATAATAATAATAATAATAAAACAGCAAATAATAAAAACTTAAGAAAGCACATATAGTTGGTGGGTAGACAAATTATTTTTTTCAGATTAAAATGAACAAAGCATTATTAGAGCCCTGTAGACATGACAAAACACGACTATAGTCACATTTATACTCTTTTTTTTATTTACAACATATTGCGCAACTGCAGGGTCTTGAGACACATGCTAACTCGCAAACTAGAGAGCTAGCGACCTAAACGGTAGCCTTCAAGTTATTTCCTTTAAACTTAAATAGCCAAAAACTTACCACTTCCACACGGATAGGGAGGATAACTATTAACAATTATTTAACCTTTAACATGAACATTAATCAAACGTAATAATTTTTTTCTGGGTACATGATACCATACAGCATCCATATCTTAAACTTTCATATCAAGGCGGGGGCCTCAAACTAGTGTCCTGCGAGCCACATTTGGCCCACGGGCCGCGTGTTTGATGATACGGTATAAGTTAATGAGCTGGTATAGCAGTAAAGATTTACTATCTACTTAAAATGAAGTTTCGTTTTTGACAACTTTTCATGTAAAGTGCCAGTATCATCTGATACAGATGACACTTGGGGGCATGATACCTGGCCTGATACCAGACAAACCATGTGATAACCTGTAAGTATCAACATGGTCCAAATGTCATTTGATATCCAAACTTTTTCCACATGCATGAACATTAAATCAAACACCCACTCACAGTATATGTGGATGATAGAGCCCCCCCATCTCACGCCCCCCATGCTAACATCATCATTCATTCATTCATTCATTCATTTTCTGCCGCTTATCCTCCCGAGGGTCACGGGGGTGCTGGAGCCTATCCCAGCTGTCTTCGGGCAAGAGGCGGGGTACACCCTGGACTGGTGGCCAGCCAATCACAGGGCACATATAGACAAACAACCATTCACACTCACATTCATACCTATGGACAATTTGAAGTCGCCAATTAACCTAGCATGTTTTTGGAATGTGGGAGGAAACCGGAATACCCGGAGAAAACCCACACACGCACGGGGAGAACATGCAAACTCCACACAGAGATGGCCGAGGATGGAATTGAACCCTGGTCTCCTAGCTGTGAGGTCTGTGCGCTAACCACACAACCGCCATGCAGCCCAAACATCATCATGACAACCCATATTTGTAGGCCCAGGACCAAAATGCGAGTTGTGTAAAAAGTGGTGCGGCCCACACCATAAAGTGCTATGGATAGATTCCACAGTGTGATGATACAGCTGCAGAGGGGGTGGGGTAGTGTGTGTGTGGGGGGGGTTTGTTTTGCACGTCATGTGAATGAAATATTCAGGATGTCATGTGTCAGAGCTCAAAGGTTACAAGCGTATATTGACTATTGATTCCGAGGAGATGAATCGGTCAATACATAATCGGTCAATAAATAAATGGAAGATGATGACACGCACTGCTATGATCGATATTGACCACACGTCGAGGAAATGAGCCCCTTGCTGCAGCGTCTCTCTAAAAAACCTGTCGAATGGATGCTGTGCGCAGCTGCGGACACATTCTTGTCCACAGGAAGCACCACCGCCAAACATGTAAATAATCAATTAAAGCCACGCGTGGACGAGAAGCAAACACACGCGACACAGCGACATCGCACCACGCATGAGATGCCTCCATTTTTAGAGACTCCGTGTTACCTTTTGGGAGGTAAAAGACTGAGTCCAGTGGTACAAAACGAGCCTGTCTTTGTTGAAAGGTTTGGTCTCCGTCGTGGGCTCTTCACACTCGTCCCCGTCCGGGACTTTGCCGTCCTCGTCCATGGCGGAGATGGGCCACCAGCCACAGTTGGTGGGGGTAACATGGTTGGAAGACGCCATGATAGAGCGTTTTGTGCGTGTGGAGGAGAGGAGCGAGGAGGGCGAGGAGGGAGCGGTGGGAGGGAGTGAGGATGGAGGGAGGGAGAGAGGAGGGGTCACAGGCTGGAGCATCACCGTGCATGCAGCATCCGGACAGCTCCGGTGCTGAAATCGGCTTTTAATCGGTACAGAAGTGTCACGAAGGAAGGACAAAGATCCTGGATACTTATTTGTAACGTTACAAATGTACTTTTTTATGTTTTTACTTAAAGCAAAATTGGCGTTTCAAGAAACAGGCAGTTTGTTGTAGTTCTTAGTTTTGTCCAGCAGAGGGTGGTAAGTAGGTAAGTGTGTTTAATACAGCTTTTCCAACCACCATTTTTCATGAAGTTTACTTTCATATATTATTCATTCATTCATTCATTTTCTACTGCTTATCCTCACGAGGGTTGCGGGGGGTGCTGGAGCCTATCCCAGCTGTCTTCGGGCGACAGGCGGGGTACACCCTGGACTGGTGGCCAGCCAATCACAGGGCACATATAGACAAACAACCATTCACACTCACATTCATACCTATGGACAATTTGGAGTCGCTAATTAACCGGAGTACCCGGAGAGAACATGCGAACTCCACACAGACATGCCCGAGTGTGGAATTGAACTCAGGTCTCTTAGAGGTCTGCGCGCTAACCACTCGACCGCCGTGCAGCCCCCACTTTCGAATATCTTCCTACAATTATTGTGAGGCTACTTAGTGTGTCTTTTTTTTTTAAATAAACAAAATAAAATATTTACTATGTATATATTTGAGGGGGGATGTGCACATTATATTAGGGAAAAGTTAATCCCTCAAGCTACGGCTTTTGGTAATGGTAATGGTAATGGTAATGGTAATGGTTTATTTCATTTGAACATGCATCAGATTACAATTGAATACAATTGAATACAAATCAGCTTTGGGTGTGTGAATACAAATTGAATTACATAATCAGTTCCCAGTTCCACATGTCCAAAAGGAGTAGGAAGAAGCAAAGCTTATTAAATCCTACCCCTCTCATCTGGTACTTTTACAATCAGTAACTGTTACATTTGTTCACTTCCTGCTTTCCTAATATAATTTAAGTTTGTTTTTTATTTATTTTTTGTTTTTGTATTTTTATTTTATTTTTGTCACGTACCGATATACGAGATGATATGACTATACAATAACATAATAGTAACTGTCAATATAGTGATATACATAGCACATTATGTAATTTATCAAACCCCCCTTTAAAAAAAAATGATGTTTGATCTACTGCATATTTTTACTGAAAGCAATGTGATAGTTGTAGTTTCACAATTTCACCACCAGAGGGACTAAAGTGGGGTACAACAGTTCTTATATACACAAATAACTCTCCTTCAAACACTGTAAATTATAGCGATACTGTGATAATAATGTAAAAGAAATGTAGTATAAATCACAGTATATGACAATTACACAAAGTAGGCCTCCAGTTGACTATATACATGAGTGTAGAATTACTGACACAAAAGCAGAATGTATATCCATGGAGTCGGTAGAGGAAACATTATGAATTATATTAGTGATTTATGACTTTATGGGGTATTTTTCAGTATGTTCAATAGTCAGGGACGGAATAATTGCTGTCAAAGTTGGCGTCCACAAAGGTATGTGCCTCCGTCCCGAAGTAGAAGACTCTGGCATGGCTCCTTGCAGGCAGCAGAGTAAGGATTGGGTTATATTTTTGGAAGGGTGTGTGTGTGTGTGTGTGTGTGTGTGTGCATCGGTCGCCTTGTTAGGTCCGCTCAAATTTTCCCCCAGCAGGGCCAGTCAGGAGACAGACTGCTGGGTGGCAGGGACAGGGCGGAGAGGGGCTTTTCTCCGTGGCCACCTGAAAAGCCATGTAAGAAATTCCCAACCACTCAAGTATAATTTTATTTATTTGTCCATTCATTTATTTGCGACTGTGAAACTTAAAGTGGAGAGGAGCCATCTTAAATTCTTAAAACTGGCACCGGATTTTCATGGACACGCTGAGAAATCTACAAATCAGAAGAGATCCACTCAAGTTGAGCACTCAGGATATCGCCAAGCATGTTTTGATGTCATCTGAAGGTGAAGTGGGTGTGACGCGGGTTTTGATCTTTAGCCGGGCTACAGACTCCAAAGCTTTGGGTGTGTGTCTGAGCCGAGATGAGCGGGGGTCGCTTTGAATTTGATGACGGTGGCGCCTACTGTGGAGGATGGGAGGGCGGCAAAGCGCACGGCCACGGCATCTGCACCGGGCCCAAGGGTCAGGGTGAGTTCTCCGGATCCTGGAACTACGGCTTTGAGGTGGTGGGCGTCTACACCTGGCCTAGCGGGAACACCTACGAGGGTTACTGGTCTCAGGGTAAGCGTCACGGCCTTGGGGTGGAAACCAAAGGGCATTGGATTTACAGAGGGGAATGGACACACGGCTTTAAGGGCAGATATGGCATCCGGATCAGTGTCGGCAGCGGGGCGAAATATGAGGGGACGTGGAACAACGGCCTCCAGGACGGCTATGGAACGGAAACCTATGCAGATGGAGGTAAGATTTGATGATTTATCGTAATGATGGATTCTGATGCCAAAAATGTGCATGTATTAAAATGTCACCAGCAGTGCATGATAGTAATATCATTATACAACATGAAATTATTATATATTTTTTTCATGCATTAAAATGTCACCAGCAGTGCATGATAGTAATATGAAATTATTATACAATTATTATTATACAACATGAAATTATTTTTTTCCATGCATTAAAATGTCACCAGCAGTGCTTATAGTAATATCATTATACAACATGAAATTATTATTATTATTATTATTATTTTCATGCATTAAAATGTCATGCAGTGCACGATAGTAATATCAATATACAACATGAATTTTTTTTCATGCATTAAAATGTCACCAGCAGTGCATGATAGTAATATGAAATTATTATACAATTATTATTATACAACATGAAATTATTTTTTTCATGCATTAAAATGTCACCAGCAGTGCATGATAGTAATATCATTATACAACATGAAATTATTATTTTTTGCATTTTTTTTCATGCATTAAAATGTCACCAGCAGTGCATGGTAGTAATATGAAATTATTATACCATTATTATTATACAACATGAAATTATTATTTTTTTTATGCATTAAAATATCACCAGCAGTGCATGATAGTAATATCATTATACAACATAAAATTATTTTTTTTTCATGCATTAAAATGTCACCAGCAGTGCATGATAGTAATATGAAATTATTATACAATTATTATTATACAACATGAAATTATTATTATTATTATTATTTTCATGCATTAAAATGTCACCAGCAGTGCATGATAGTAATATCACTATACAACATGAAATTATTATTTTTTTTATTTTTTTTCATGCATTAAAATATCACCAGCAGTGCATGATAGTAATATCATTATACAACATGAAATTATTTTTTTTATTTTTTATTTTTCATGGATTAAAATATCACCAGCAGTGCATGATAGTAATATCATTATACAACATGAAATTATTATTATTATTATTATTATATATATTTTTTGTCCCGTCCAGCCATTGGGGCAGATAGTATTGCTCTAACAGATTTACTCTGCGTCAGGAAAGGTGTAAGTTATAACTTCCCTGTACCATTAAATTTTATTTGCCGTTATTTGATGTTTTTGTTATGCGCAATTGGAGCGACCGGATTGGAGAAACACAGAAAAGAAGAAGAGAAACTGGGGTGGGGGTGGTAGGGGGGTGGTAGACAGTCGAGAGAGAGACAAAAACAGAACATGAAAGTATTATTGGGAATTTTGTTTAAGTTTGAGCTGAGTTTGGGTATTTAGTTTAAAGTATATCACTGAAATTCAACTATGAATCAACAGTGAGTTCCCTCCCTCCCCAGCTGACTCATCAGCTCTGATGTAGAAGTTTCAGCGGTGGCGGAGGGGGTGGGGGCGGATGGGGGTGTGATGGCTCCAAATGTGCAGAAGTAATAATAGCCCACAGGTCCTCTGTCTTGCTGGCCTCTGGGCTGCTTAGCTGTCACTATAATCCACACGTATGTCAATTTTAGCATGAGACCAGACCAGAGACCAGACCCCCCCCCCCCCCCCCCCAGATGACTTCTCATGGGTTGGCGTGAATGAGCAAAAGACCATACATGTAATAATAAATATCACTACATCCATTCATACTGAGCTATTCTAATGCTATGTTTCAGGTACTTTCCAGGGTCAGTTCACCGGCGGGATGCGTCATGGTTATGGTGTCCGACAGAGCGTCCCCTACGGCATGGCAGCAGTGGTCCGCTCCCCTCTCCGTACTTCCTTAACCTCTCTACGCAGCGAGCACAGCAACGGCACGGTCCTACAGCAAGACATCCCCATAATCACCACCACCAGTGCTTCAGGTGAGGAGACACCCGTCTCCAACCCTTCCCACCTGGGACCGTCCCGAGGAGGCTTTGCCCTGACTCTCCAAGTGGACCCCGATGCAGTGAAACCCAAAAAGAAAGGTCTCTTTCGCAGGAGTTCTCTGTTGGGAAAGCTGAAGAAATCCGACTCGAGTACTTCGCTATCCAGTCAGAAAAGCAAGATCAGCTTCCTGAGGACGGAATCGGCTATGAGCTCCAACGCCAGCGACACCAACTCGACCATCAGCATGGGGGATGAGAGTCTGGCCGGAGCAGAAGACTTCCCTCCGGTGGAGGCAGACATCGATGCCACAACTACAGAAGTCTACATGGGCGAATGGAAGAACGACAAACGTTCGGGATATGGAATAAGCGAAAGATCTAGCGGCCTGAAGTATGAAGGCGAGTGGTTGAACAACCAGAGACACGGCTACGGCTGCACCACCTTTGCTGAGGGAGGCAAAGAAGAGGGCAAGTACATGAACAACATGCTGGTGAAGGCGGTGAAGAAGAGGGTCATCCAGCTGAAGGGAACTAAGATCAAGCAGAAGGTGGAGCGGGCTGTGGAGGGGGCTCAGCGGGCCGCCGCCATCGGCAAGCAGAAAGCAGAGATTGCTGGTTCCAGGTAGGAACACAACTATTCTTTCTGATAAATAAATTAAAATAAAAAAATAATTTTAATTTTAATTTTAATTTTAATTTTAATTTTAATTTTAATTTTAATTTTAATTTTAATTTTAATTTTAATTTTAATTTTAATTTTAATTTTAATTTTAATTTTAATTTTAATTTTAATTGTCGATCAATTAAATATGTAATTGTGATTAATGACATTTTCAAAAACGGTATATTTTAGAAACAAAGTGATTTCATACGTCTCGATATAGTGTACAAACAATATGATTCAACGTTTTTGAATTTGTTGATGTTGACATTAATTAATCTTAATAAAATCTGAATTAAATCTTAATTAATCTTAATAAAATCTTAATTAATCTTATTAAAATCTTAATTGTAATAAAATCTTAATTAATCTTAATAAAATCTTAATTAATCTTAATAAAATCTTAATTAATCTTAATAAAATCTTAATCTTATTAAAATCTTAATTAATCTTAATAAAATATTGGAGTCAATTCTATAAAAGTGTCACAGCGAAGCAAATTCAAGCAGAACGGTGACTGACATCCAGATTTGTAGTTTTAGTGACACCTCAAACATCTGAAGAGTTGTTTACTTGAAAGAACAAAAACAACACATGAAAAAAAAATTGATGACAAAATAACTACATTTATTCACAGGTTTAGAACATAACACAAAATAATCTACACAGATGTTTGAACTATTTACAAACGGCATAACCAACGCCACACCTATCCTACGCCATCGCAACAAATCCACAACCAGACAAACATTTCCCTTGCGTAAATCCTACGCAAACCGAGGCTAAATTGTGATGTCATTTTTTCACGTTAACCGAAAAATACGCAAACCGGGGCAGACGCTGCACAGGATTCCATTGTATTATTGTCAACCATCCGTCTGTGACCTTACAAGGTGTTTTCATTGTGAACCTGAAAAAGTCCTGTTGTTTACAGCAGCATGGCTTCCACTGATGAACTGCAGACCACCGACCCAGCACATAGAAATCCAAATATTTCCCGACAAGTACTATAAAAGATTTATGAGACGGTGACGATTGCATCATTGCTTTTAAACTCACTAACGATGTTGGACACTGCTGAGTTACACTTGGTGATCTTTAGTTTGTCCGGTGATGAATGAGCTTTTACTGCACTTGATGATTATCTACATTCAAAGTAACATTAAGAAGTTTCATCACGATGACCATCTTTTATCTTGAAGCCATCACAGCTGTGATGACAGCAAATATGCAACGGGGCAACTTTCCAGCACTCAAAGACCAACAACGGTAGTCACGTCCCTTTCCCAAGGACACCTGACTGTGAATGTGGGGTGTACCATTATCCCTTTTGAAGGAAATAAAGGGGGCTTGATTCCAGACTGGATACAAAACACCACATCTGTTCTATTATTAACTGTTACCAATGGACTGATGGATTTGTATGGCTGTGAAAATGGCAATGGTTTCATTTATTTGGAACATGCATACAAGTTACATTAGCATAAGGGCCGTCGATCAATTAAATATGTAATTGTGATTAATTACATTTTCAAAAACGGTATATTTTAGAAACAAAGTGATTTCATACGTCTCGATATAGTGTACAAACAATATGATTCAACGTTTTTGAATTTGTTGATGTTGACATTAATTAATCTTAATAAAATCTGAATTAAATCTTAATTAATCTTAATAAAAATCTTAATTAATCTTAATAAAATCTTAAATAATCTTATTAAAATCTGAATTAATCTTAATAAAATC
Source organism: Doryrhamphus excisus (assembly GCF_030265055.1). Lineage (NCBI taxonomy): Eukaryota > Metazoa > Chordata > Actinopteri > Syngnathiformes > Syngnathidae > Doryrhamphus > Doryrhamphus excisus. Next base: position 16,085,550 of record NC_080481.1, on the reverse strand, counting down.
TTAATTAATCTTAATAAAATCTTAATCTTATTAAAATCTTAATCTTATTAAAATCTTAATTTTAATAAAATCTCAATTAATCTTAATAAAATCTTAATTAATCTTAATAAAATATTGGAGTCAATTCTATAAAAGTGTCACTCTGACAGTATTTTCAAGTGTGTAAAACCTTCCAAAAGAAGCTAAAAGGAAGCTAAAAGTACAAACAAAAGAGTACAAAGTAGCAAATAATGGATTTACAAAGTAGCAGCAAAAATACAAGTACAAGGCAGAGACACAAAAGCTCAGGAGCAAAAATGAAGCGTGGAAGTGGAGGCGGTATATGAAGGCCTAATGGCTGATGGGCAACAGGTGTGCAGACCAGGAGAACAAGGCAGGAGTCTGCTCCATTTAATTCTATTCTACTCCATCTTTTTTCACATCAATTATGTACAATAATTAAATTAAATTTAATTTAATTTAATTTAATTTAATTTAATTTAATTTAATTTAATTTAATTTAATTTAATTTAATTTAATTTAATTTAATTTAATTTAATTTAATTTAATTTAATTTAATTTAATAATACTGACTTCAGTCAGAGTGCACATATCTGCATATTAATGTCATAAGTGAACAAATGTTCACTTATGACAAACTTATGATAAATTTAATTTAATTTAATTTAATTTAATTTAATTTAATTTAATTTAATTTAATTTAATTTAATTTAATTTAATTTAATTTAATTTAATTTAAATTTAATTTAATTTAATTTCTTATGAAACCACAACCTTTTAACCATTTCACTGGCATGTTGTTCTATAAAAGGGTAGACATGACGTAGTACGTGTTCCAGGTTTCCTCATTATCTGATCCAGAGGCACGGTTTAAAAATACACGGCCAACATGCTTGCCGCATGGCGAGCTTGGACTCTGCCTCTGCAGACCGGTTAGTTATGCATGTAGCAGACAAACACGCTGTGTGGACATTGTTCTGTTGTATGCGATGGCACACGAACGTCTGGTGGGGGTCTTGTGTGTCCGGACAGGGTGTAAATGACGCACACTCGGGGGGCCCTGTTGTCACGGAGGAGCCCTGACTAAATATGGACAGGTGCACTCTTGCTGTATCACAATCACAGGGGAATGCAACAGCTGATTATCCCTCCACCCTCCCCCCCTGTTTCCCTGCCTCGTCACAGATACACACCCAAACTGTTTTCTTTAGCTCAAATTCGGTCAGCTCACTCAACATAAAGCTGATTTTCCTGTCCTGCACTAGGTGAGGAAATCGGGAACAAAAGTTGTTTGGAAATAGCCACGCAACTTTCAAGTTCATTTGATCACCCGCTGTATTCTTTATGCCTGTTGCTAACAATTGCAGGTCACAGAATTAGGCCCATCTTGCGTCACTTGTGGTGTCAAATGGTGCCGTGGATATAAATATGATGCACCTCATAAGCGAGTATTCAAGCGATAAGGAGTGTATAAATGTATGACACCCAGCTTAAGTTGTGCGGCCGTGATTATGCTAGTACTGCTGATCTCGGTGATTTATTTTGGTGAACAATTAGCAGGTTGGAACGTTTGGAAATAAACTCAACTATATGTGTGAGGATGGTAATGGTAATGGTTTTATTTCATTTGAACATGCATCAGATTACAATTGAATGCATCCCATAATCAGTTCACAGTTCCACATGTCCAAAAGGAGTAGGAAGAAGCAAAGCTTATTAAATCCTACTCCATCTGGTACTTTTACAATCAGTAACTGTTACATTTGTTCACTTCCTGCTTTCCTAATATAATTTAAGTTTGTTTTTTATTTTAATTTTTTTTGTTTTTGTATTTTTATTTTATTCACGTACCAAAGTACGAGATGATATGACGATACAATAACATAATGAGTACCATAGTAACTGTCAATATAGTGATATACATAGCACATGATGTAATTTATCATAACCCCCTTTTAAAAAATGATGTTTGATCTACTGCACATTTTTACTGAAAGCAATGTGATAGTTGTAGTTTTACAATTTCACCACCAGAGGGACTAAAGTGAGGTACAACAGTTCTTATATACACAAATAACTCTCCTTCAAACACTGTAAATTATAGCGATACTGTGATAATAATGTAAAAAAAATGTAGTATATATCATAGTATATGACAATTACACAAAGTAGGTCTCCAGTAACTGTTACATTTGTTCACTTCCTGCTTTCTGAATATGGTTTAAGGTTTTTTTTGGGTTTGTTTTTTTGTTTGTTTTTAGGGGTGTGCTAGAGCCTATCCCAGCCGCATTCGAGGCGGGGTACACCCTAGACTGGTGGCCGGCCAATCACAGGGCACATATAGACAAACAACCATTCACACTCACATTCATACCTATGGACAATTTGGAGTCGCTAATTAACCTAGCATGTTTTTTTGGAATGTGGGAGGAAACCGGAGTACCCAGAGAAAACCCACGCATGCACGGGGAGAACATGCAAAACTCCACACAGAGATGACCGAGGGTGGAATTGAACCCTGGTCTCCTAGCTGTGAGGTCTGCGCGCTAACCACTCGTCCACTGTGCCATTTTAATTTTTTTTTTTTTATGTAAAATTAACCTCTGGAATGTGTCCGCTTTGGGAAGTTATCATTGAAAGTGTTGATCTTCAATAAGACGAGTGGAATCAAGAATGAATATATAGAAAAATTCAACTTGGCAAACACATTTAGTTATGTTCTGGAGCATGTAGTTGTCTTTTTATAGAAGCTAAGTCACTCTTTCACACTTGCTGTGTCTTGCTCACCATCTCCATGAGACACACAGTTAAATAGGACCCTTCACACAGATCCAGTGGCACATGCCAGAATGACAGAATAGCTCACCATCAGCAGACTCCAGGACAACTGCAGCAGGGGGGGGGGAAACAGATGAGCCACAAGGAAGCCCTTTTTATGTTCATAAAATATATATACCAGTATACGAGTATTTAGTAGTGTCATGCATGTGGTGGATTGCTATGCCGTATACTAAATTATATAACAGAAAGTATTAGTGCAAAGTATTGTAGTGTAGCTTACAATGCTGTCGTTGGGATACACGTACTATGAATGTGATCATGCATTAACACGTATACTGACGGTAACATGTAATAGTTGCAGTATCTTACCGTATTTTGATGATTTAAAACACGACCGACACTCTATTTTCTCTGCGCACTTACTTATGCTAGTTCTTACGATGCTGGAATGAATCGGTTCTTTTGAACGGCTCATTACCATAAACGAGTCGCAGCTGGGAACCGCACCCGCTGGGAAATTGTACAATTGCTACAATGGGTAATACAAAACAGTCACTGTCAAAGCAGAGTGTTATAGCACCACCTTGTGGAATATTTATGTAGTTCATGAATAATGGGTTTGCTTCATTATTGAAGCGCTTAAATAAGATTTAAATATAAATTAAATTAAATTAAATTAAATTAAATTAAATTAAATTAAATTAAATTAAATTAAATTAAATTAAATTAAATTAAATTAAATTAAATTAAATTAAATTAAATTAAATTAAATTAAATTTATTTTTGTTTATTTTATTTTAGTTTAGTTTATTTGTATAGCGCTTTTCAGAGTACTCCAAGACATTAAAAACGGATTTAAACAGGTGGGTTTTGAGTTGTTTTTTGAAGGTGGGAAGGTCGGGGCAAGCACGGAGTCAACGGGGGCAAAGAGTTCCAGACGGTGGGGGGGCAGGGATGGAGAAGGCTCTGTCACCCCAGGTTCATTAACAAATGAAGCATTAAAGTAATAGTAAGAATACTAATGCCACTTATTTGCCACGATATTACAGTATCCGCATTGGAAGTGAAGGCAACAGAGGAAGGAGGCCATCTGTCGCCACCCTTTCTCAACTGTCATTTATTGGCAACGCAACAGCGTAACCCACCGGATGCCATTTTGTCAGCTATTAAACACAATCTTCAGTTGGGAGGAAATCACGGACTAGATGTAGTCGATCCGCAAGCTTGGAACTCATGGCTAATGTTAGCGTTTGAAAGCAAACGTAATGTCACACCGGCCTAGAAAATGAACAATAATGGTCATATTTTGCAGTGATGTAACATCAGTGCATATGGACAGGTGGAACTCTTGTCATATAACCGGAAACCTCAAAGAGTGTCTAATTGTTCCAGTGGGACCCATCAAGTCACCCACAGCCCCGGAGGCTATTTTCAGTTCAGTGTGAGGTTACACTTTGTCAAGTGTCGCAGATTAATCACAGTCAATCATAACAAATCAGCACAAGTCTTGAATTTCAGCATTCCGCCGTGTGTAAGGGAAGGGGGTCGGCGTTTTAAAGCAAGTATCGGCCGATATCAATACTTTTTTTTTTTCAATGATATCAGCCGAGGGCGGCACGGCGGTCTAGTGGTTAGCGCGCAGACCTCACAGCTAGGGTTCAATTCCACCCTCGGCCATCTTTGTGTGGAGTTTGCATGTTCTCCAGGTACTCCGGTTTCTTCCCACATTCCAAAAACCTGCTAGGTTAATTGGCGACTCCAAATTGTCCATAAGTATGAATGTGAGTGTGAATGGTTGTTTGTCTATATGTGCCCTGTGATTGGCTGGCCACCAGTCCAGGGTGTACCCCGCCTCTCGCCCCATGACAGGTGGGATAGGCTCCAGCACCCCCGCGACCCTCATGAGGAAAAAGCGGTAGAAAATGAATGAATGAATGAATGAATGATATCAGCCGATACCAATCTGTGGCCAATCAATCAATCGGAGCACGCCAGTTACATGTGTGTATATATATTTTATATAAAAAAAAGTTTTTTCTTTTTTTCACAACTTTTTATATTATGACTTTTTAATATTTTTTGGAGTCGCCAATTAACCTAGCATGTTTTTGGAATGTGGGAGGAAACCGGAGTACCCGGAGAAAACCCACACATGCACGGGGAGAACATGCAAACTCCACACAGAGATGGCCGGTGGAATGGAACTCGGGTCTCCTAGCTGTGGGGCCTGCGTACTAACCACTTGTCCGCCATGCAGCCCTAACATACAACATAAAGAACATAAAAACAAAGCAAGGCAGGAAATAAACAAAAAGAGTCAAAGGACAGGAACCAAGGCTTTAAAAGAAAACTAATTAAACTCCCGCATCGTGACAGTACCCCCCCCTCAGGAACAGAACCCAGACAGAACATGCAAACTCCACACAGAGATGGCCGAGGGTGGAATTGAACTTGGGCCTCCTAGCTGTGAGGCATGCATGGTAACCACTCGCGGTGCAGCCTATAGAAATATTCTATATATTCTATTCATAAATAAGGAATCCTACTTTGCGGAAATGTACTTATCAGGGTTGGGTCCTGAACCAATGAACTGCCATAAAGGAGGAATTACTGTCTTGCATTATGGGGGAACATTAATTATCATCCTAAGTTTCATTGTTAAAGTGTGCTACATATGTCACCCTCAGGTCCACCCATGCCAAGGCCAAGTCAGATGGAGCCGACCAAGCCGCTCAGGCCTCCAACAGTGAATCCAGCATCGCCAGACTGGTGGCCAAAGAGCTCTCACCTTCCTTCTATCAGCCAGGTCAGCGGACAACAATATCATGTTTATTTTGAATATGATATTAGACATAACAGTTCATGTGTCTTTTGCGGCTGACAAATCAAACCTTGAAATGGTTTCACAGTGTTTCTCTGTACTGCAGTTTGACCCGTTGGCGACTGGGCTGGGGCTCGCTGCCGAGGTCATCACATTTGAATGTCTAAAAAAAGGAACATCGTATTTGGTCTCAGGGATCAGATCACTTTCATTGCTAGTCGGCCGTACAAAAGCTTTATGTGTCTTTTTTTTTTTAATTAAAGTCTAAATATATTATTTCTTAAACCAGATGATGGAAGACATTACTGTAAAATACAATCAAGGTTTTTGTTAAAAATGTTACACTAGTGAGGTGTTTTATTGCTCTCTGGTTCTACCATATCTTACTTATTGTGTGGAAATGTGGGCTAATACAGTAAACCTCAGATATATCGGATTCAATTGTTCCCACTGGTTTTGTCCGATATAAGCGAAATCCGTTATATGCGTATACCGGAAAATGTCCGTTTTACGCATATATCAGATTTATATCTGGTATATGCGTAAATCGGATTTTATCCGTGATAAAAAGGCACTTCCTTGACTATGTTTCCAATGTACCTGGACGCGCAGGCAACGCTGCAAACGCTGCAAACGACGTCGTATAGCGGCCTGTCACGATTCGGCGAATCGGAGCGCCACGATGCGGCCATCCGATATATGCGAGGGAAATTTAATGGAAATGCATTGGAACGGGACTGGAGATTTTGTCCGAAATAGGCGAAATCCGTTATAAAAAATCCGATATATGCAATGAATTTTTATTGGAAATGCATTACAGAAAAATCGGTTCTTTTTTATCTGTCCGTTGTGAGCGAATTTCCGATATATCCGAGTCCGATATATCCGAGGTTTACTGTAACTATAAAAGCAATCTTCACTCGCTAAATGTATTGCAAAAAAGGCCAGTAAGGATAATTCATAATGCCGCCTACAGAGAACATACTAACTCCTTATTTCTAAAATCACAAATACTTCAACTTGCTGATATAGTTCATCTTCAAACAGCTAAAATAATGCATAAGGCTAAAAATAACCAATTAGCTAAAAATGTCATCCAATACTTCTCTACAAGAGAGGAGAAATATGATCTCAGGGAAGAAGTACATTTGAAACACTTCTATGCTAGGACTACGTTATGCTAGCCATAGCATTTCAGTATGTGGAATCAAACTATGGAATGGATTGAGTAAGGAAATCAAACAATGCACAACGATGAGCCAATTCAAGAAACAATACAAGCAGTTGATGTTTGCTAAATACAAGGATGAAGAGTCTTGAACCAGTCATGATGTGCTATATATATCACTATATTGACACGCACTATGGTACACATTATGGCATTGGATGCTCATATCACCTTGTACTTCAGTACGAGGTACATTATTTAAAAAAAAAAAAAAAAAAACTTAAACTGTATTATGGAAAGCAGGAAGTGAACAAATGTAACAGTTACTGATTGTAAAAGTACCAGATGGAGGGGTAGGATTTAATAAGCTTTGCTTCTTCCTACTCCTTTTGGACATGTGGAACTGGGAACTGATTATGTGATGCATTCAATTGTAATCTGATGCACGTTCAAATGAAATAAAACCATTACCATTACGTATTATGCTGATTGACAGGTCCAGAGTACCTGAAGAAGAGAGTGATGCAGGAGGTCGCAGAGGGAAGCGAGAACACAGACACCATCATGCATGAGCCATTGCTGGCTGAAGAAGAGCCTGTGCCCACCCCACCTGAAAGCCCTTTTACAAATGAACTAGACCGCCTAATGCCTGGGTCTTCACCAGGACGCACACCCTCCCCCAGTCCGGGCATTGTCATCAAGGACGATTCCAACCTTCTAAGTCCTGGCAGCTGGAATGACGACAAAGCCAGTAAAGGTAGCAGTAAACCCAACAGCAGACCCAGTAGTCGCCCCACTACACCTTCAGGCTCTGTTCCTGCGTCCACCGCACCAGAGGGCTTTAGTCAACGTAGTCTCTCCCGGACCCCAAGTCACCACAGCAGCAAAAACGAGCAGGGCTCTGATCTGGAGATCAAACCCCTGCAGAAGTTTGATGCAGATGTAAAAACTCCAGAGGTTGCGTCGCAATCCGCGAGGAACAGCTTTATCTCCTCGGATGAAGAGGAAATGCCACGACCCAGCCCTAAAGTACCCCCCAGCATTGCCTCCCCCGACTCCAAAGCCAATGATCTTAAACCTGAAAGAGCTCCATTAATCAATGATCAAGAGCAGTTCTTGGAAAGGAGTAGACCTTCCAGCAAAGCAGATCCAAAGCTGTCACCGAGACGACAACCCAGCCCAGCTCCGTCCCCAATACCTGCACCCAAACCTGAACTTAAGACAGTACTCAAGCCCGTGGAAGCCAAAAGCAACAGTGTTAAACCTGCAATGAAAGCGGATCCCAAAGTCGATGCCCGACTGAAGGCATCAGTGTTGAGTTCAAATCACGAAGCAGAATCTTTGGAGCAGGAGGTAAGACAGAAAATATTAAGATTTGTATTGTTTTCATTCATAGGAATCATTGCAAAGAAGCCACGCCCGGTTGGTCCGTACTCCGATGTTAGCTAACAGATCGTTTAATATGCATTCTTCAATACATGGTCAGTCAAATTGTTGGTTAACGGCACCGTCAGCACCAATATATCCCACAATTCCTCATTTTGTTTACTTCCGGTTTAGTCTAAAAATTGGAATCCAAATGATATAGCAAAAAAACTTAATTACCAGGACCTGGTCTTTGGTGAGGCGGCACGGCGGTCTAGTGGTTAGCGCGCAAACCTCACAGCTAGGAGTCCAAGGTTCAATTCCACCATCGGCCATCTCTGTGTGGAGTTTGCATGTTCTCCCCGTGCATGCGTGGGTTTTCTACGGGTACTCCGGTTTCCTCCCACGTTCCAAAAACATGCTAGGTTAATTAGCGACTCCAAATTGTCCATAGGTATGAATGTGAGTGTGAATGGTTGTTTGTTATAATAATAATAATAATAATAATAATAATAATAATAATAATAATAATAATAATAATAATAATAATAATAATAATAATAATAATAATAATAATAATTATTATTATTATTATTATTATTATTATTATTATTATTATTATTATTATTATTATTATTATTATTATTATTGTTATTATTAGATTATTAGATTATTATAATTATTATTAGAACTATTATGATTATTATAATTATTATAATTATTATACTAATGCTAATTATTATATTAATTATATATAATATTATTGTTATATTTGCATATTTTACATAATAATAATATAATAATTATTATTTTAATTTTATTGTAATTATAATATTTTATTATTTTTAAAATATTTAAATATAAATATAAAGTAATAAATAATAATAGCAGATTGCAAGTCAAAAAGTTTGCCCACCCCTGTTCTAGACACACGAGGAGGACCGGGCCATTGAGTCCTAGTGGGCCCTTTAAGAAATAACTGTGTCAGTTTGGTCCGTAGTCCTCCTTGGATGGCCTCTTTCAAAGTTTCATCAAAGAAAGGGCCAATCAGGGCTTCCGGTTGACTAGGAATTCACTTCCTTTAGGTTCTCGGAATGTCATAAACCTTCTTGACTTGCATATCCTGTCATTTTTCCTTCTCAAGAGCCCCAACACCATCATGATCTGCATGGTCATCCTGCTCAACATCGGCTTGGCCATTCTCTTTGTGCACATTTTGTCATGAGATGCGTGTCACCACCTCAGGTATGGCAAGTACCACATGTTTGTTTAGCGTCCAGCATATATTTAGAAGGGACAAAAAATGAGTTTTCTAGCTGCAGGTCACCATCAGAGCTGGACAGAGACGGCCTGCCTCCGCCGCCATTTTGGAAGACCGAGGGAGATCAGAAGTCTTGTGCAGGACAGCAGCAGCAGCAGCTCTTCTCGATGTCTCTGCTGGTGTGACAGTTTGAGGCTCTGCAGGCTGCAGACGAGCGAGAAGCTGAAGGAAACGGAATAACTGAAACGACTCAGTATGAAGTTGCTGGGGGGACAGGACGGATGAGTGTCTTGGTGCTTCAAGTGTAAGAAGCACTAAACGCACAAAGTCCATGTTCAAAGTGGAACGTCACAGTTTGTCAACATTTTGAAAAAAAAAATCTTAATAATCACCCAAGCTTGCTGTCACTCAATCTGCTGTAGCATACTAGTATATTGGTTTAAATGATTTACTATACTATATTTTCCTGTCACTGTGCCTAGCCACCAACATTTTCTCATTCCCAAATTTTCCAATACAACAGCTCAACCTGCTTCCCGATATAGAAATTGAGATGTCGACTATGACACCAGTTTCGCTTCATGGAAATCGCCAACACACACGCACAAAAAAGTCTTAACATTCAAAAAGATACTTTTTAAAAAAAATTGCATCAATAGTTGGATGAGTGGTTAGCACGCAGGCCACACAGCTAGGAAACCCAAGTTCGTTTCCACCCTCGGCTATCTCTGTGCGGAGTTTGCATGTTCTCCCCGTGCGTGCGTGGGTTTTCTCCGGGTACTCCGGTTTCCTCCCACATTCCAAAAACATGCTAGGTTAATTGGCGACTCCAAATTGTCCATAGGTATGAATGTGAGTGTGAATGGTTGTTTGACTATATGTGACCTGTGATTGGCTGGCCACCAGTCCAGGGTGTCCAAAGACAGCTGGGATAGGCTTCAGCACCCCCGCGACCCTTGTGAGGATAAGCGGTAGAAAATGAATGAATGAATGAATCTGTACCATTTTTAGTTTGGATCTGGGTTCTCCCTGAATCAATAGCCACGTTTAAATGAGGAGTTTTTCCTCTTTCCGAATGACTTTTCCGAAAACAATGGTATCCATGGAAAGGAATATTCCAATCTGTTGTCTACATGCGCCGCTATAATCAAACAGAATAGTCAATGGGGCATACGCAGTAAAGCGTAAACATCAACATCATGTGATACCGACTTCCCAGAGTTTTTGTTGGAACGTGTTGGAATAACTCCGTACTTTTCCGTTCGTCCAGTCTTGAAATTTATTATTTGGATCAAAAACAAACTTTCCGCAGCAGTCCAGTTTCGCCTCCATTTTAGGGTTTAGATTCTGTTCCACAGATGTGCCCTGTGATTGGCTGGCGATCAGTCCGGGGTGTACCTCAAAGACAGCTGTGATAGGCTCCAGCATACCGCGAACATACACGGCATTAATCCCTAAGAGTCTCGATTTAATACTCATTAACAAAAGGATGAATGGAAGAATTGGCCCAATCATGGGAGAGTTTAATAATAATAATAATAATAATAATAATAATACATTTGTATTTGTATAGCGCTTTTCAAAATACTCAAACACACTTTACATAAGAATGGAGTTGAATAAAAGCAAGTAAACAGAGTAAAAGATTAAAATACAACATTCATTCGTTAATACACAGTTAAAAATTAGTAAAAGTATGGCGGGTTGTTTAGCAGGTTGTTCTGCTGTATTTCATATTTGGGAATAAGTTTGTGCTTAATGTGATGCAATATTTAATTTCAAGTTAAATTGCAGCTTGAGCATCGTGGAAAACCTGCACAATAAACGTTGTCATTCTGCCGCATCAAAGTTGATAAACTGATCAGGGAAGGCCAATAGGAAGCTTATCAGTGTTTGTACTGATTATGTTCTGTATGTGCCTGTGGTGTCATGTTTTAGGAGGTTTGAATTAAGTTGTGTGTGTTTAGTGGGAGACCAGAAAATGGCAGAAAATGGATACGTGTTTGCCTGTAAGCGTTTCGTATTCACCGATGGACTAAATCCAGCGCCTGATGTGTATTGAAGCCAAATGAGTTCATTTTTTTTTGTAAGCATGAGGATACCGTATTCATGTACCAGATTTAAACAAACACCGACCGCATCAGCATTTGGAATAGATTTGCACATAAGACTACATTTATTTATTTCCCAAAGAACTCAGATTACCTCATTTTCGTGGGTTGGAGAATAGTTTTCTCAACTCCATGTCTTACATTAAGAGCACTGGCCAGCTATGTAATGAATCATTTAGAATTATTTTTTGGACTGTACATTTCATTGCAAGTCAGTCTATCAGGTTCAAACAAAACTGTCCCTTCATCTTTCAGTTGAATTTTATTTTGTAGCCTACCAAGCTATATTTAGCATAGACTGTATAGCAGTGATTCTTAACCATAGGGCCCAAACTTGGGCCTCAAGCGCCACCTATAGGGCCGCAAAAAACGTTGAGTTTTGCATCAGTGGGCCACGAGCGCCATGGGACTACGCACAGTAAACCTCGGATATATCGGACTCGGATATATCGGAAATTCGCTCACAACGGACAGATAAAAAAGAACCGATTTTTCTGTAATGCATTTCCAATAAAAATTCATTGCATATATCGGATTTTTTATAACGGATTTCGCCTATTTCGGACAAAATCTCCAGTCCCGTTGCAATGCATTTCCATTAAATTTCCCTCGCATATATCGGATGGCCGCATCGTGGCGCTCCGATTCGCCGAATCGTGACAGGCCGCTATACGACGTCATTTGCAGCGTTTGCAGCGTTGCCTGCGCGTCCAGGTACATTGGAAACATAGTCAAGGAAGTGCCTTTTTATAACGGATAAAATCCGATTTACGCATATACCGGATATAAATCCGATATATGCGTAAAACGGACATTTTCCGGTATACGCATATAACGGATTTCGCTTATATCGGACAAAACCAGTGGGAACAATTGAATCCGATATATCCGAGGTTTACTGTAGTAGGTTATCAACTGAAGACACGAGAGATAGGCTAGCCGCTATGCTACTGTATGTTATCCATGAGATACTCAGTTACAGTGCAGCTTTCGACCAGATGGTGGCGGTAATGTGTCACTCAGTTGTTTAACAGGCTCACCGAACATCAGAAGAAGACATCTACAACTACAACTAGCAATGGATACCTTTTTAAAACGAATAAATGAAGACAAAAATGGCGCCAGTCCCCCTCAAAAGACTACATTTTTACCAAAATTACAATCCTGACTTTCTGGTTTTAGCTTGTTAAACTGTGAGTGGATTTGATTTATTATTGAAAACAAGTTAATGAGATTAAATTAAATCAACACAGTGTAAATATTTAATGGGCCCTGGGCCTCTCTGCACTGAAAAAAAAAGGTTAAGAACCCCTGCTGTATAGTACATCATGGCAGATGACACCATTCATGTATCCAATGTAGAAGCCATGTTGATTTGTGTAATCAAATCTGACAACAAAAAAACTCCAATGCAATAAAAATTACATTATTGACTGTTATTTTTTTGTGCGTTATCGCATATTTATCATTGAAGAACAACTTTAACTTCACAATTTACCCAAAAGAAAGTCAATCTAGTGATGACAGAAGTATTTTTAAACACCACCTGTTTGTCCCAGGCAGCCTCCAGAAGGTCCCTAAGGCCGCTGAATACCATGGAACAGTTTTAACTGGATCACTTAAAGGGGAACTGCACTTTTTACCCATCATTCACAATCCTTATGTAAACAAGTCAATATGAGCTAGCTAAGAATGGACATCACAGGAAATACTTATTTTGATCCCCTCACAAAAAAAAGAAAAACGCAAAACAGTGTTCTATTTACATAACGGACTTCTATATTAACCAAGCTACAGCGATAAGACTAAAAACTATATTTATCTGACGGATTAACACGACGCCTTACTAGCCGCTCATGGCAAACGGAAGAGTGGATACCGAGCTCTCAATTACACTACAAAGACTTGTGCTGGAAGACACAGCCATCCCAAGGAGAGCGGACATTGTAAGTGTTGTGGCTGTATCTATGGTAATGGTAATGGTAAATTTCATTTGAACATGCATCAGATTACAATTGAATGCATCACATAATCAGTTCCCAGTTCCACATGTCCAAAAGGAGTAGGAAGAAGCAAAGCTTATTAATTCCTACCCCTCCATCTGGTACTTTTACAACCAGTAACTGTTATATTTGTTCACTTCCTGCTTTCCATAATACAGTATTAGTTTTTTTGTGTGGTTTTTTTTTAATAATCTATGCTGCAGTTGTTGACGGACGTTAGCTATATTGGCGATGTGAAATTAATGCGTGATGTGGAATCATCCAACTACAGCAAGATACTATAAGTATTTCATGTTATCATAAGTGTATTTGTTAATGGATAATCACAGCATGCATATAAAACAATCTTTTTAAACAGCTTTTTTAGTCAAAATAGGTACGTCCAATGACATGCTTTGTTAGCTCGCTCATACAAAGACATTTTCTCTTGTTAAAATGTATAGAAAAGCATAGGAAGGACTGTGAATGATGAGCAAAAATGTTTTTTTAAAGTGCACTTCCCCTTTAAATCTTCTCTCTTTTGCATTTGCCAAGCATGAATCAAGAATCAATACACTGCTTGTGGCTTTTCCAAAAGTCTAGGCGACACTGCCCCCATGTGGCTACAGTCGGTATCGTCATGAGGTCAACATGGTTAAAAGGGTCATGCCAATGTTCACCACTTAAGGGTGCTGTCACTCTTCGGCGTTCAACCAGAAAATGTCAATCATTACCACCAGCTAGCATGTTACAAAACATTGTAATCTATTTAAGGAAGACATCTTAACCAGCGCGTTATTAACTTGGACTTTTAATTTTGGTTTTCCTTAGTTGTCATGTCGTTTCCTGTTTTATGCTCTTATTTTGGTTTCCTGTTTGCGGTGATGTACAGTTGCTTTGTGGTGGCATGCAGCTCATGCAGCAACGTCACGCAGTCGTTGCATAATATTGCATATTTTCAATCAGAGCCGAGTTGGTTGCCGCGCCGGGCATGTCATCTCTCGCACACCGATATCATTTGCAGCTAAAAATCCATCCCAATATGATCAGTGTCAGTAGTACTTCCTGGACTGGTGGCCAGCCAATCACAGGGCACATATAGACAAACAATTATTCACACTCACATTCATTGAAACCACTTTTATGACCCAACTTCTGAAATGAATCAGAATCGAGAATCGTAAGGAACCGGAATCGAACCGAGGAATCTGAACCATAATCGCTCAAACTGTAACAATGCCCAACCCTATTCGTAACCTGGTATGTTGCCTTCAGTGGGTTTTTTCCTGATTGATAGTTTACAGAGAGTACCCCGTTTATGATGCGCGACGCCGGACCTTTCACCCAATTTCTGACGACCTACACCGACCGGACTTCTTCTAACCAATCAGGTGCTGTTAACGCTAGCTTTAGCCAATCAATTAAAAACGATTTCTTTTGCTGGTAGGGAATCAGGAATTCCAACCACTTGTGCCTGATGGCGGTGTCTTTGGGAATTGTAAACAAAACGTGGCTTTCCCGTATGAGGCATTGCTAGCAATGTAAACAGAGAAGAAGAGCTTGGAGGAGGGCCGAAAGCTTATCTGACTTACAACCACACATATATAAGGAAGTATGCTCCTCTGTGACATCACAAAGGGACGGTTTTACCACGCCTTCTGAAACCGAGCGTTTTGAGCCATCCCAAACTTCTTTCAGGGCTCACTTCCAAATGTAAAAACCTCATTATCTGAAACTTTGGCTTTATTTAACACAAGAATACAACATTCTAACTACATTTATAGGTCAGAAAAGTGGAAAAAGCATAATAAGTCCCACACGGTCCTATGTATTCATTTGCCATGACTTCTCTGTGTTAATATGTAACAGGACACCCTGTGTTGGGCATACAGACCAGTGGGCCTTACACCCCGCCTTTGCTGCCACGTTGCTTTTCGGGTTTGTTACACCTCACATGTCACCACCCCATCGCCCCTCGTTACACTAGCAAGCAAGCTAGCAATGACACATTCACATTCATTGACAATGATCTACTGCCAGTCAGGATGCAGAGAAGAGTGGGGAGAGAATCAACTTCCCACAACGAAATTCTTCTTAAAGGGACGCTGTATAAAAATCTGCAAAACATTTAATCAGCGCAAAGTAAACCATGAATAGAGTGAGCGTAATATTCGAGTACAAAATGACCCGTGATGTTATTCTACATTTTCAGTCATAAGTCACTGTAGTTCACAAATGTGTACTTACAGTATACTTATAAAGTATTATAATGGCCGAGTGGTTAGCATTTTGGCCACACAGTCAGGAGATTGGGAAGACCTGGGTTTGATTCTCCGCTTGGGCATCTCTGTGTGGGTTTTCGCCGTAGGTCCAAAAACATGCATGTTGGGTTAATTGGGGACTCCAAATTGAGTGTGAATGGTTGTCTGGAATAGGCTCCAGGATACCAGCAACCCTAGTGAAGATAAGCGGCATAGAAAACGTGATGGTATTTTTTAAATAAAGTTTAAAGATAAAGGGGGGCGGCACGGCGGTCGAGTGGTTAGCGCGCAGACCTCACAGCTAGGAGACCAGGGTTCAATTCCACCCTCGGCCATCTCTGTGTGGAGTTTGCATGTTCTCCCCGTGCATGCGTGGGTTTTCTCCGGGTACTCCGGTTTCCTCCCACATTCCAAAAACATGCTAGGTTAATTAGCGACTCCAAATTGTCCATAGGTATGAATGTGAGTGTGAATGGTTGTTTGTCTATATGTGCACTGTGATTGGCTGGCGACCAGTCCAGGGTGTACCCCGCCTCTCGCCCAAAGACAGCTGGGATCGGCTCCAGCACCCCCAGCGACCCTCGTGAGGAAAAAGCGGTAGAAAATGAATGAATGAATGAATAAAGTTAAAGGAAAAGAAAACATTTACTACTTATAAACTGTCAGGGACCTCCACTCGGGTTCATCTCAATACAAGGCTTTCACTATCCAAATGTCACAGAAACGCACACACAAATCATCTCAGGACGTTACAAGTTTGGACTGAAGGAGCGCAGGCCTTCTCCACAATGACAGGCATCTTCTCAACACCAAAATAGCACTGTGACAGAGCAACAGGTGGTGGGCAGGGCTTTGGCCATGTACATGTGATAATAAATAACAAGTACATGTGTGTGTGGGTGTGTGGGTGAGTGTGTGTGGCCGCCATGATAGCAAATCACATACTGTGGAAACAGCCTTTATGCACACTGATTATATACGACCAACACACTGCAGCAAAAACTTGTGGCAAATTGATTGTTAGGGACTTGATCTGATCATTCGGGTCAGATAATCAAAGAGTTTATGTACAGTATGAGGGCCATCCAGCCATGTTGGCCTGTTATCATTTTTGTTGATCGTGTGAAGAAAATTCCACTTGATGGGTTTAAGTTTTCTCATGCCCGCTTTTAATATAATCATTTTTTCAGTCCACTTTTACTCTCCGTGAGATGCTGCAACCTTAAACATCAACAGTACAGATTCCAATGGCTGTATTGTTTATTTTTGGATGCCACTGACACCACCTCATCTTCTCAAATATACATGTAAATAAAAATAAAAATAAAAATAAAAATAAAAATAAAAATAAAAATAAAAATAAAAATAAAAATAAAAATAAAAATAAAAATAAAAATAAAAATAAAAATAAAAATAAAAATAAAAATAAAAATAAAAATAAAAATAAAAATAAAAATAAAAATTAAATAAAAAAACTGCTCTATGGGTGTAATAGTATTTAAAAAAGAAAAAAACGTTTGCAAGAACACATGAACAGTACAGATTCCAAAGGCTGTATTGTTTATTTTGGGATGCCACTGACACCACCTTATCTTCTCAAATAAAAATAAAAATAAAAATAAAAATAAAAATAAAAATAAAAATAAAAATAAAAATAAAAATAAAAATAAAAATAAAAATAAAAATAAAAATAAAAATAAAAATAAAAATAAAAATAAAAATAAAAATAAAAATAAAAATAAAAATAAAAATAAAATAAAAAAACTGCTCTATGGGTGTAATAGTATTTAAAAAAGAAAAAAACGTTTGCAAGAACACATGAACAGTACAGATTCCAAAGGCTGTATTGTTTATTTTGGGATGCCACTGACACCACCTTATCTTCTCAAATAAAAATAAAAATAAAAATAAAAATAAAAATAAAAATAAAAATAAAAATAAAAATAAAAATAAAAATAAAAATAAAAATAAAAATAAAAATAAAAATAAAAATAAAAATAAAAATAAAAATGAAAATGAAAATGAAAATAAAAATAAAAATACTGCTCTATGGATATAATAGTATTAAAAAAGAAAACGTTTGCAAGTCAATCATGACTACAAAACATTTCTAAATACATACATAATTTTTTAAAGTGGCTAAATCTTTTAGAACTGCTCTTCTTTTCAGATAGTAAATAATAAAAGACAAATAAATAGATAGCCCTACAAAAACATACATATACTTCCTGTTTTTTATCTACATCAGTGGTGTCACGTGTAGGGCAGACAGCGTCTTCCTGCTCTAAATAAAAAGGATGTTAAACTTTATCACGTTTTCATCATCATGCGTGTCTTCCGAGTGCGTGTGCGAGTGCGTGTGTGTGTGTGCGTATATTTAAAACAATGCTGTGGTTGTTCACTATGTGCGTCAACGGAATCCCGGAGTGCGTCGTTGTAAACCCATTCTCCGGAAGACTCGCTGTGATTGGTCACAGCTACGACGTCTCCCGCCCACCGCCCTGCCTTGTATGGAAAGCTGTCTCTGACGTCATGGATACGCCCGAGCCTGCTATAAAGAAGTGTAAGAGCCACCAAAGGGACTACCCTTTAGCTGGGAGATACAGATGATGAGAGAGCGCTGCTGAAGAGCGACCTGTTTCTAGCCTTTCTACACAGGTAAGAGACGCTTTTGTTTGTTCCTTTTCCATAGACATTTTATTAAGTACACTTACAGGAAGTGCTTCACCTACAGTCTGGTCAGTAGAATATACAGTAAACATGGCTAGATCTAGATATTACATTTCTACATGTAATGTTAGTTTGTGTCATTATGATTTATTTTAATTTAAACGAACTAAATGTCTATTTTATAATCAATTAAATAACTGATGTTAAAGAAAGTGACACCTAAAATAGTATAATAATGAATTTAAGGCTGCTGGATGGATTATCAGAAGGGCAAAGTCGCCCCTTAACCCTGAGACCTCAATATGCTCACATCTCTCCGGTAGCCTTTGATTTACAATGTGACGACTGATTCATGGTGCCATCACTAAAAATACTACTTTTTTTTAATACGCATGCCACAAACAGGACCCGGTTTTTTATCATATGCTGGGTGTGGCATCAACATGTTGTACAGTTGCACTCAAAATGGGCAATTAAATGTGATCAGTTGAAAACTAAAAATTCTATTTCGAATTTACAATGAAGTTTTATCATTTTAAGTGTTGATTCATTGTTGCTTTATTATTATTATTATTTTTCTTTTGCTGTGATTTTCCTTTCAGTTTTGTAGCCATGACCTGCATACACCCCCAGCACGAATCTCGGCCCTACAATAACAACCTGGTCAGCTCGGAGCCTCAAAGCCCAGACTTGATCTCAAGGCTGGACCACCTCTCTGCCCCGTCCCTGCCCAGCATCAGCTCCATGGCGGCCGCTCAATCAAGCACCTTTGACAGCTACTCGTGCCAGTTCACCGCAACGCCGGCCCATCTCACTCCAGGCCAGGAGAGCCCATTCAAGCTGGATGACCTCCAGGTTTACGGTTGTTACCCCGGTGCGTTCAAGTTCACTTACCCAGACGAGGCCCTCTCCCCTTGTGGGTCTGATTATTTTGGCAGCTCAGCGTCAGTTTCGACTCCTTCTACCCCCAATTTGCAAAGTCATCCCGCGCCCACCTGGAACCTATCCTGTGGGGCGTATTCACCCGGTGCAGGGTACTGGGCAGCTGAGGATATCGCAGCAGTACCACATGTGCCATCTTTCATCACATTTGGTTCGGGGACTGTGGAGGAGTTGTCTCCTTTGGGGCAACCCCACCTGCGAGAGCATGATGCTTTCACTGACGCAGCATCGCTCACCTTTCCCAACCTCGCCACAGACGCATGCGGCCATGATGCCGCCGATCACCTGGACGGGAGTTTGCCACTGAAATTAAAAAGCCTACGAGGGAATGAGGGCTGTTGCGCCGTTTGCGGGGACAGTGCCTCGTGCCAGCACTATGGGGTTCGAACCTGTGAGGGATGCAAAGGCTTTTTTAAGGTAATCACACTTTTTTTTACTCTAAGTATCTGCACAAGGCATTTGTCACAATCATACTCATTATTATTTTCATTGACTATAGCGGACAGTACAGAAGAATTCCAAGTATGTTTGCCTGGCCAATAAGAACTGTCCTGTGGACAAGAGGAGGAGGAATCGCTGCCAGTTTTGTCGCTTCCAGAAATGTCTCGCTGTAGGGATGGTGAAGGAAGGTGAGTTCAAAAAAATTGAAACAAAAATCTCAATGTTAAAAATGATCCGATGATCCGATACAAGAGCTGTTCATTTCCAGTAATAATGTAACAATCTGTGTACATTACATACTACAGTAAACCTCGGATATATCGGATTCAATTGTTCCCACTGGTTTTGTCCGATATAAGCGAAATCCATTATATGCGTATACCGGAAAATGTCCGTTTTACGCATATATCGGATTTACATCCGGTATATGCGTAAATCGGATTTTATCCGTTATAAAAAGGCACTTCCTTGACTATGTTTCCAATGTACCTGGACGCGCAGGCAACGCTGCAAACGCTGCAAATGACGTCGTATAGCGGCCTGTCACGATTCGGCGAATCGGAGCGCCACGATGCGGCCATCCGATATATGCGAGGGAAATTTAATGGAAATGCATTGGAACGGGACTGGAGATTTTGTCCGAAATAGGCGAAATCCGTTATAAAAAATCCGATATATGCAATGAATTTTTATTGGAAATGCGTTACAGAAAAATCGGTTCTTTTTTATCTGTCCGTTGTGAGCGAATTTCCGATATATCCGAGTCCGATATATCCGAGGTTTACTGTATGTACTGTTTTTGTAGTTTGTATAAGTGTACATCTATACTTCATACAGAGAGCTGATCAACACTGATCTTACCCCCCCCCACGTGTATTTACAGTTGTGAGGAAAGACAGCCTCAAAGGTCGAAGAGGTCGTCTGCCCTCCAAGCCTAAAGTTGTTGTTGCCCACACAGTGTCGCCAGTGAGCATGATCGCATCTCTTGTTAGAGCTCACATCGACTCAAATCCCAATGACGGACAAGTGGATTATTCCGAGGTAAAAACAGTATTACTTCCTTTAGGAGTGATTCTACTCAAAGGGGCATCCATTTGAACACTGTCTTGTCTTGTGATTCTAGTATGATGAAATAGACGTCTGCGCCAATCAGAAAGAGGACGCCAGTGATGTCAAACAGGTCTACGACTTGCTCATGGCCTCTTTGGAGGTCATCAGAAAGTGGGCGAAGTGTATCCCGGGTTTCTGTGAGTTCTCCTCAAAAGATCAAGAACTGCTTTTGGAGTCTGCGTTTGTTGAACTCTTCATCCTGCGTCTCGCTTATCGGTGAGTTGGACTTCCTTTGAAATCTGCATCTCCAAACAATGCAAAGTTTGGAGACATTTAGTTGCATGGACATAATTTAAAGTGAGTGTTGTCGTTTCCCCAGGTCAAACCCTGAAACGAACAAGCTAGTCTTCTGTAACGGTAAAGTCCTTCACAAGACCCAGTGTGTCAAAGGATTTGGGGACTGGATTGATTCAATCATGGAGTTTTCTCAAAATCTCCATCGCATGAAGCTGGATGTCTCCTCCTTCTCCTGCCTCACAGCGTTGGTCATTATTACGGGTAAGAACCTCTAATCCACTGACACCCACCGCTAAAATCAGAGGGTTGAAGGGGGGGGGGGGGGGGGTGGAGACAGTTTTTACGAGGTCTCTGGTTCCACTGCTGGGTACAGTGCAAGATGGTTATGCAACTCAAGGACTGACAGAACAGGTGTTGGACAAACTGTAACACAACCTCAAGCACAACAAAAGAAACATTAGTGGTTTACTTTTTAAAACCTTTGTGGATTGTTACCACACACCAAAAGGGTTGTATTGTTTTGTTTTGTTTTTTTGCTAAGCAACCATTGATCAGAATCGACCTAGAAGTTGATACGTTGGGATCATGGGTGGTCTGGAGCCAATTCCAGTTGACTGAAAGACATCCTGGAATCAATCACAGGGCGTTGTTTACATATGAAATTAATATACAATTATCTTCTTCTTAGACCGACATGGTCTCCAGGAGCCAAAGCGAGTGGAAGACTTGCAGAATCAGCTCATCACCAGCCTGAAAGACCACGTGTCGGGCTGCCCCTTCTCCCGTCCGAACTATTTGTCCAGATTGCTTGGGAAGCTGCCCGAGTTAAGGACACTGTGCACTCAAGGCCTCCAACGCATCTTCTACCTTAAATTAGAAGATCTGGTCCCACCGCCTCCAATTGTGGAGAAAATATTCATGGACTCACTTCCGTTTTGAGTGCCATGGTGTGAGACAGCACATGGATCCGGGGTCAAAGAGGGCTATTTCTTCATCCAGTCCAGTACTGTACATGTGGGAGAATAAAGCAACGAACGGACCAAAGTCGTGACTGTTTACATACGAGGTGCCATGAATGGTATCAGCTGTGATGGAGGGAAGATGGACGCATTGTTCAAACTCTCACAAACTAAAATGTGCTGTCTTTTCACAGTTTACTATAGTTGTTTTGGGACAATTACACATAAACATGCCCAATCATTATTGTGCCTTTACTTAATAATAATGTCATAGAACCACTGGCTGTTGTTTGATGTCGTTTCCTTTCCTTAAATCATGGGTATTTTAAATGGGTGTGTGGTCTCCACCAAAATAATCAGTACCGTTCATGTATCATGAATAGCTTTGGAGCAGCTACCATACTGTGTGTCTTATACACTGGCTTGTTAAGTTTGTGTTACCGCAGAATTGTATTTTTACTTACGCTGTTTTCTCTGCACTTGAGCTTGGAATAAAATATTATGTTTCATAACCATGTATCTGTTGCTTTTATTTGACATATTGAAAGTTATTTCCAACTTCTGCAAGTAGCAATACAAGCATTGTTGTGGGCCAAATAATCGATTGAGCATAGAAAATGTGTGGATGTATAATATACAGTGGAGTAGATGTGCACTGTATACTGAGAATTGCAACTATAACGTTTGGGCACCCCTGGTAATTTTCAGGATTTTCCTTTATAAATCATAAATGTCTGTTAAATATATCATATAGCAGACAAGCACAGTGATAGATAAGAAGTGAAATGAAGTTTATAGGATTTACAGGAAGTGTGCAATAATGAAGAGTAGCACCATGGTGGCCTCAAAACAACTGTCAAATAACCGGAGAGCAAATATTGTTCAACATCACAGTTTAGGGCAGGGGTCAGCAACCCAAAATGTTGATAGAGCCATATTGGACCAAAAAAACAAATGTGTCTGGAGACTTATACGCCTCACAATGAAGGCAACACATGCTGTATGTATCTATATTAGCAATATTAGCATACTATCAAAATGACTAAGCAGCTGCCCTCTTTTGACACGCAACCAACATAGTTATCCTTGTGTTAACTTATTATTTATATTATTTATTTATATTTATACTTTTTCAGCTCCCAACCGCAGTAAGGGCGACCTGACTTCAACAGAAAAGGAAAATGTAACTTGTTGCTTTCAACCAACTTTATTTAAACATTCCAGTCCCGAGTAATTTAACACCGGACGAACTTCCTGGTTCAAAGGTCATGCAAGTCCGCGCTACATAATAGCTGTCCGATATAAATGCCTGTAACACTCGGACCCAAGCAACAAAACACAATAAAATCCAATAATTCCAAATATATACTGACGAAAATCAGAAATCACTTTATAAAAACAGCCACTTTTTTACTAAATATGTGACTATGACAGGATTGTGTTCTTACCTGTTTAATGTGACTTCTGTTTTCGGACACGACTGGTCAGCTTCTCAACATCGGACATGGAAGATGAATGCAATGAATGCAAATCATTCGGTCCAAGAAACGTTTAATCCTCTGTTCTCCTCAGTTATTTTTCTCTTTTTCCCGTTGGGATCCACGGCCCATCACACAGCCGCCGTTTTATTTACAAACCTGCCCGGCATCCCGCCATGCTAATAGAAACGTGTGTCGCAGGCTATGACGTAAATCTTCTTTGACAGAAATGTTGACATTTAATATTTACTCTACATATTTTTACAGCATTGGAAAACTTTATGGATGTTTGTGTCATGTTTGTCCTCCTACAGAAACCATATTAAAAAAAATATATATTTCTCTTTTTTCCATTTTCAAACATTTTTCAAAAAGCTTCAGGTCGCCACTAGGGCGGCGCTAAAGAGCCGACATCCACCTTAAACACTGCTCAAATTCTACTAAGGCATTCATGCAGAGGAACAAGTACATCGTTCTGGAATGGCCAACTCATTCCCCAGACCTAAATATTATTGGAAAAATCTGTGGTGTGATTTAAAGCGGGCTGTTAAAACCTGACTCAACTGGAGTCACTCGGTATCAAGTGACCCACCATGCCTTGACATCATCCTCTTCGCAGTTCCCCGCTGTCATGCCGGGGCGCGTGCATGACAAGATGAAAGTTCCGCTGCAAATCAGAGCTTTAAGAGCCACGTATCTTCATTCCGTGCAGCTCATACAAGGAATTCCTGTATTAGAATTCCAATCATCTTAACAGAGGCTTCCGAGTACATGCTCCTGTGCAGGGCTCTGCAGGGCATCCATCCATTTTTTTTTTTTTGGTGCCATTTATCCTGTTCTCAAGCACAAGTCATGTGTTCTGTTCACACCCGCCTTGAGCTTCAGCTGTATTGTAACATGCATGATTGTGTAGCAGGTTATCAGTTACAGTGCTAAAAATTCTTCTAGCTTCCTTACACTTGGCTTGTCATGATTCTGTTCTGTTCCAAGGTCATTTCAGACACTCGGTAGACATATTATTACATCTCAAAGTGCTTTTAAATTTGAATTATCCCAAGCAGCAGGAGCTGATCTCGTCCCTGTCTTGAGTTTCATATGCCGGTGTTGTATGGTAACAAAATAAGTCCAAGAACTTGATAACCTTGCAAATGTTCGACTTATGCAAGACGATCAAATGGATAACATTGAGTCTAAAGTATTTCTCTATCTGTAAATGGAAGAGAATGTCACATTTATGATGTATACCCAACACATGCCTGAAACTTGTTTGCGGAGCACCGAGGAGTCTGTGAGAGCATGATGACTTTCATCAAGGTCACAGCTTGGCGAGTCTTACAATGTGACAAATGAATAACATTTTGAGACGCCACTGTGACGCAACACAGACGGGTATACCAAGTAACTGACTACTCGGTATGGGAGTGGATGCATAAAAATGACCACTCAGTTCATAAGTACATCTGGTGGGCAGGGTTGGAATTATATATTTGGCATTAGACGGGGAAATATCGGTGGTTTTGCAAACATTTCAGGAAGATTTTGTTGTGACAGACACCATTTTACTGTATATGATGCCCTATTTATGTACAGCATCACTCAATTTTGATTTAAATGAAAAAAGTGTATTGCTGTGTTATATAGTTGTGATGTGTTGCCATGACATACAGCCACGATTCTTCCTGTGTGTACGGAAAGAAAACAAAGCCAACAAGGAGGTTCAGTTTCACTTGCAGAAGAGAAGGCAACGACGGTATTGCACGTGGTCTCTTCCGAGGGGTCGTATCTCATCGTGACACAGCAGCCCACGGTCTGTCTGAGCACTTCCAATAATAGCTGCAACAAAAATAGATGGTCATCACATGAAATCAATAATGTCAATTAGATGTGACAAAGGGGGCTGCCTGCTCCCACAGAGAGATTATCTTGGCATTTATCACTCTAATTCACATTTCTTTTTTTTTTTAAGATTTCCAGAATAGAAAGCAAGGTAAATTATGCTGGCAAATATTGCAGTTTATTTAACAGAAGCTGATTTAGCAATGCATGAAATATACATGAAATAAAATTGTCCATTCCATATTTTTAATAATATTTATGCTGTCAAACAGGTAGTAGTTTTTAGTTTTCCGTGCCTACTGTCACCAAACACTTGCTGCCATCTAGTGGCTACTTAACGACATAGCATAATTTGTTAAATAAAAGGCTGCTAAAAAAAAATCAGGAAATTGACCCAACATTCATTCATTCATTCATTCATTCATTCGTACACCCTGGACTGGTCGCCAGCCAATCACAGGGCACATGTAGTCAAACAACCATGCACACTCACATTCATACCTATGGATGAAGGGTGATGGATACAGGCTGCACGGCGCTCGAGTGGTTAGCACGCAGACCTCACAGCTATGAGACCCGGGTTCTGTGTGGAGTTTGCATGTTCTCCCCGTGCATGCGTGGGTTTTCTCCGGGTACTCCGGTTTCCTCCCACATTCCAAAAACATGCTAGGTTAATTGGCGACTCCAAATTGTCCATATAGGTATGAATGTGAGTGTGAATGGTTGTTTGTCTATATGTGCCCTGTGATTGGCTGAAGACCAGTCCAGGGTGTACCCCGCCCTCTCGCCCAAAGACAGCAGGGATAGGCTCCCCGCGACCCTCATGAGGATAAGCGCTAGAAAGTGAATGAATGAATGCATTTAATAAATGTGTGAGACTCTTTTAGACCTGGATTCTGTTGTGAGTGAACAATAGCAATTAAAGAGAGAAAAGGAGGGTTCTGTAGCTAAATCTAATCTAATAATTACAGTAACTTTCAATGTAAAAAACGTCTAAATGACTTGCAGTTTTTCATCATTCGCTGGTGGTGAGCGAGGACCGACTGTTATAGCGCTGGAATGTCTTTTCCAGCTAACGTGAAATAGAAAGAAAATCACTGCTTTTTGTTATTTGTTTCCTCTGTGAGCCGTCACTGTGCTTCCACTGTTAACATGTTAACAGATTGCACCTCATCCATCTGGTCCCTGTGACCGAGAGAATCCATCTGTTGATGGCACATTGTCCACTCACGCTGCAGCATAGGTGGATGGATGCTGTGATGCTGTCTCCTGAAACTGCTAAACTAATTTAGCCTTTGTATTGACTGAATATGTCCAACTATTATCACTAAGTTGCAGTCGCTAGCACGGACAATGCCGACATAAAGCAGGAGCCTATCCCAGAGGCGAGAGGCGGGGTACACCCTGGACTGGTGGCCAGCCAATCACAGGGCACATATAGACAAACAACCATTCACACTCACATTCATACCTATGGACAATTTGGAGTCGCTAATTAACCTAGCATGTTTTTGGAATGTGGGAGGAAACCGGCGTACCCGGAGAAAACCCACGCATGCACGGGGAGAACATGCAAACTCCACACAGAGATGGCCGAGGGTGGAATTGAACTTGATTCTCCGAGCTGTGAGGTCTCCGCGCTAACCACTCGACCACCGTACAGCCCCCCTGAGTACATAATACTGAAAATGCAGGGTTACAGTTACAGTGATTGACTATGGCATATTATTAGTCATAAATTGGGGGAGTTCACCACTGAAAGGCTGCTCATCAAGTCCCAACTAATGATTGGCTACATTAGCTATGTATCCGTTCTCAGAGTGGGCGGGGCATAAACAGCAATCAGGTGTGGTTTATTACACACAAACATGAACACATATTTTTTTTCCCTTTTCTGTGTATTATAATAACATGAGAGAATTAGTTAATACGAGATAGCTAACAATGCACGTCATTGGGACACAGCTACTTAGACGCTACTTAGAAGCCCTAACAAAAAACGGCAACAGTGTGGAGCACCGTGGGCATGCCCAGAAGAAGGCCGTGGGCTGAATAAATTAAAACAGACCATTTAGGCGGGAAGCACAAATCTAAGGAAATACAGCTGGAATAGGTGCAGATTCTGGAAGATCTAGAAAGTTTTCTGTGCGGGTTATTGTGTCTAGTTGCTCTATCGGAGTCGGTAACTCAACACGGGAACCATGACACTCGCTGAAAATGTGAATCAGTTCTGAAAAAGGCGGGGCCTCAGTCCACCACGCAAACGGTATACGTAGCTTAGCTTACGATATAGCTAACAATAGAAGTTCCAGTGGCTACTAAAGCTATACTGCTGTACAAGATGTACACTGACTATACTAAAGTATATATCCACTTTTATACAATACTGTGTACTCTGGCGAGCTTTCCCTGGGGTTTGCGTTCTTTAGTTTACATGATGAATCAGCATCTTCTGTTGGCATGACACCATGACTACAGAGATACACATGAGCCCCGCATGCATATTTGCAGTCTGTTTCACCACATCAAGCAAAGCTGGATGCTCTCTGGAGGCCAGTCGCTAAAAGCACCGATGTAACTTTAATGGCGCCAGACTCACTGCTGCTCTACGCTGTTTCTCCACGGAGAGCGGAAGAAAACGGGACTGTGTCTGGAAAATGTTCATCACTTGTATGTGCATTAAATGGGAATAAAACAAATGTTGGAATATCAAATTGTATAACTTCATACATGCTAGAATGTTGTTGTTTTCACAGATTTGCTTGTTGTGTTTATGTGATTTATCGGGTATATATAGGGTATATATGGACAAATTTGTTGTGGATGATTGTCAATATACATATAATGGGGGGGTGGGGGGTTGCCACCTGTCATACTTCCAATAAAGAAAGGTGATCAAAGAAAATGAATTAGCTCCTATTAGTTCCTACCGCGACACCCATTATCAACTGACATTCTTAGACTGACCGATAGAGGGCGCCAGAGTGCAGTCCTGCTTTAGTTATAGTTATCGCCTTCTTATACAGACCGTGTGGTCTAATGAAATGGCCTTTTTAGATTAACCGCAATGTTGACTGGTAAGTGTGTTCAGACTGTGTTTCATTGAAAAAAATACTGTTTCAGTTTAGAGACACCCCCCTCCACACACACGCACAAACACACGAAAAAAACGTTTTTTGTCACCTGTCATACCTCCGGTAAAGAAAAGTGATCAAAGAAAATGAATTAGCAAGTTCCTAGCGCGACACCCATTATCAACTGACATTCTTAGACTGACCGATAGAGGGCGCCAGAGTGCAGTCCTGCTTTAGTGTGTTTCACTGAAAAAAATACAGTTTCAGTTCAGAGACCCCCCTCCTACACACACAAAAACACAAAAAAAAGGGGGGAAATTTTGTCGGGGATTGTTGCTTTTGTCACCTGTCATACTTCCAGTAAAGAAAAGTGATCAAAGAAAATGAATTAGCAAGTTCCTACCGCGCCACCCATTTTAAACCGACATTCTTAGACTGACCGATAGAGGACGCCAGAGTGCAGTCCTGCTTTCGTTATAGTTATCTCCTTATTATACATTATTTTATGAAATGGCCTTTTTAGATTAACCGCAATGTTGACTGGTAAGTGTGTTCAGACTGTGAATACGGTTTTTTCACTGAAAAAAAAAATACAGTTTCAGTTTAGAGACACCCCCCCTCCCACACACACACACACACACACACACACAAACACACGACACTCGTCCTCCTCCTCTCTCCTGTCCCTCCCCTCTCCGAACAGAACCGAGCGATTCCGCAAATATACGAGCTGCGTCCGAGCAAGCAGCCATAATTGGGATTATTCAGGAATAATTCGCTCAATCGAGTTGACTTGCCTTGGTGTTCTTTTTCCCTCTCCTCCCTCGGTGTTCGTGATTTCGACGTCGTTACTGACGATGTGAATCTATTCCTTTGCCTGTTTTGATGGTGTCATGGACGAGGCGTCTTTTTTTATGTACGCTGGACTGTAAAAGCATCGCCGGAAAGGAAAACAAAGGCTGCATTTGAATCGTTGCGAGGAAATGCATGGGCCTTTTTTTCCCCCCCACCAGAAAGATGGAGAAAAAGACGTATGGAGGCGCTTGTCTGTGTGGACTGATTGTTCCGGTGCCAGTATCCCAAATACACGTCAAGACCATTCATTTAGGGGCCGCACGGTCGTTTTTACCCCCCTCTCTCCGCCGTCTGTGGGTGGGTTTTTATAAGCATTGAAAATCTGACATCATTTGGATAAATGAACAGAAGAAGATAGTTTTCATTTGTCCTTTCTGGAGAAGCCACCTTCGACGTGATGCAGCACAGAAGACTCTTTGCACGACCGATGCTCAAATGAAACTGGATATATATCTCTCTCTTTTTTTTTTTTTTAATTTAAATCTTTTCGTCGCCATTCACCTTTTTAAATGTGGCTCACTATCTTCATCCCGGATTGTGTGATCAGCTGTTGTATCGTCTGGAGGTGTTGTGTTGATCATATGTTCCGATACCCTTTTGGATGGATTAATGCATAACAGGTGTTGTTGAATGCCGAGCGCACAACATGAGGCTTTATTATGTGCTCTTGTCTCCGTGCGAGCAACGGTGAGACAAAGCGACTCCTATTTTTTTTTTTTATGTTTTTTTTTTTTCTTGCACAAATGAGGATGCAAGGTATGTGTATCTCTATGCACAAACACACACACACATAAACACGCATAGATTATGACACCTGTTTGTGTTTTTTTTTTTTTGTTTTTTTTTTTAAAAGCCCATCCCGGCCCAACTGACATGGCAGCCTCCTCTATATAAAATATTAGTCAAGGTGGCAAATGGCTTGTATGATATATATATATGTGATATGAATATGAGCTTATTGCTTTCTGCATGGCCTACATTGACAAGGCCCACCCAGACTAGCACAGCACCAGAGTGTTTCACACCAGCCGTAATGCATTCATGAAAAATCATCATCTTTTGCAGACCCCCCCTGCCATATTAATTACAATAAATTTAGCACGTTTGCATTTTGATACATCCAGCGTCCTTTTTCCCCCCCGACATACAAAACGCACCATTTTTCATTTGCAACATCTCAGTTTGTTGGACATGCCCAGTCTCCGCTTCTGCTTCTGCTTCTGCTTCTGCTCCACCCCCCCCCCCCCTCTTCTTGTACACCCCCATGCATTCACTCAAACACCCACACTTGCACAAAGTATGCGAGCTGTTGTATCTTAGCAACGGGATAGGTAATTACTGAGAGAGCCAAGGAGCTGGCATGCTCTCGAGCTGCTGATCTGATCCCAGCCTTATAGAGAAAACAGGAAGGCGCAGATTTTTGTAACGCCGTTTGCCCCGACGTTAACGGCGGTTCAAGTGTAGCGTCGCCGTAGCTGCGCATCAAGCAGGCACATCCGCCCCTTCATGAAATCTGTGTCTGTGTTCACAGGTGGCGGAGGTCGTGGACAAAGAGGAAAGATGAGTCTGATGTGTAGAAAAGGCCTCCTCTTGTAAAAAAAAGCGAGCCGAGGCGAGGCGAGGCGAGCAGACGACGGCTGTAAGAGGATCAGTAGAGCTTATAGACGGCCGCCCCCCCCCACCCACACCCCACACCCCCGAGCAGGCACGCCCGTGTGAGGCTGAGAGAATGGCCAACCAGAGCTTTGCCATCGACGGCCCGGGTAGTTTACTGGCCGTGCTAGCCTCGCAGAGCGGCCTGGCCCGAGGAGGCAGCAGCAGCAGCAGCAGCAGCAGCGATAGCGGCGCCGGCGGAGGAATCTCAGCCACAGACGTGTCGGCGTATTTTAAGTTAGTCTTCTTGGGGTTGATCATCTGTGTCAGCTTGGTGGGAAACCTCTTGGTCTCCATGCTGGTGCTACGAGACCGGACACTTCACAAGGCCCCGTATTTCTTCCTGCTGGATCTGTGCCTGGCCGATGCGGTGCGCTCGGCCGCTTGCTTCCCCTTCGTGCTGGTGTCGGTGCACAACAGCTCGGCGTGGACCTACAGCGCCTTGAGCTGCAAAGTTGTGGCGTTCATGGCCGTGCTCTTTTGTTTTCATGCTGCCTTCATGCTCTTTTGCGTGGCTGTCACGCGCTACCTTGCCATCGCCCACCACAGGTTCTACGCCAAGCGCATGACCATCTGGACCTGCGCCGCTATCATTTGCATGGTGTGGACTTTGGCGGTCGCAATGGCGTTCCCGCCCGTCTTCGACGTGGGGACGTACAAGTTCATCCGCGATGAGGATCAGTGCATTTTTGAACACCGCTACCTGAAGACCAACGACACCCTGGGCTTCATGCTCATGTTGGCCGTGGTGGTCCTGGCCACGCACGGCTTCTACGCCAAATTGCTGCTCTTCGAGTACAGGCACCGCAAAATGAAACCAGTCCAGCTCGTGCCGGCTATCAGCCAGAACTGGACCTTCCACGGTCCGGGCGCCACGGGCCAAGCCGCGGCTAACTGGATCGCAGGCTTCGGCCGAGGCCCGATGCCGCCGACTCTGCTGGGAATCAGACAGAACCTACACAATCAACACCGGCGGCTCCTGGGCATGGATGAGGTGAGATCTGAGAGGAGGTTGGGCCGCATGTTCTACACCATCACGCTGCTCTTCCTGGTCCTGTGGGCTCCCTACATCATGGCGTGCTTCTGGAGGGTATTTGTTAAGTCGTGCAGCATCCCTCACAAGTACCTCTCCATCACGGTATGGATGAGCTTCGCTCAGGCGGGAGTCAACCCCATTTTTTGTCTCCTGCTCAACGAGGATCTGAGAAAAGTACTGCGAGCTCACCTGCCCACCTACTGGAGGACTAAACAACATCTGCCCCAGGATGAGGCCTACTGCATCATGTGAGAATCTTCACCGGGAGAATGTCATTCAGAAATGAGAAGAAGAATATAGTTTGTGTCTTTTGTTGTTTTGCACAACAAAATCCAAAATTTTTTTGCCAACAAGCGCAGGCACGGTGCCATTAAAAAAAAAAAAAAAAGAATGTCGATATTTGTCTGTCAGAGGTTTGGACGGGGCACCACATCACCCCCCCCCCCAACTCTAGAATGCTTTGTATTTATGATGATGGATTCAGAGGTCACCTCACCCCTGAAAAGTGACACGGATGCCATTTTTAATATCATGTTGCCTTATTTTTCGAGGGACACAATTCAGTCTCTTGTGTCACTCCAGGCACAAAAAAAACAACAAAAAAAACTGAGCATTAAAAAATGGCTGCAGATGCTAAATCAAATATTCCGATCAGGACGTTACAGACTTGAAACACATCATAAGGAACTCAAAGAGTCTGAAAGGACGGAGCGAGCGCCTCGGACTCCTTTTCATGTCGTTCAGACGAGACCACCGAATATTGAATGGGCACTGATTTCTTTGGATACATTTCAATAGCAGTGATGAACCCACAAAAGCCCCTAATATTAATAATTACGTTTTTTTTTGTTTTTTTTGGACTTCATTTAGGCTGTGTTTGAGTTCTTTGTATCATAAAAAAAAAATGCCTGTTTTTCCTTTATTTGTAAACGATTCATGGTAAGCAGATGACACTATTTTGAAATATGACTTGATTTCATATTGTATGGACTGTACGGGAACTTATATTCCTGTTTATGTGGTTTTTTTTTTTATATCGCATTTGTGAGTAGGTGTGCAAGGGGAAGCCTGCACTGAAGTTGCTATGTCGGTGCTGCTGCGATGTCATCACTACACCTTGACCATGTTTGTATGACAACAACGCCGATGCGGTCATCATACCAGTCATGGGAGCGAGCGTGAATAAAGGAGGGCTAAAATGATGCGAAATAAAATAGCCTTGCATTATCTCATATTACACAAGCCATCAAATGGACTTGATTGATTCCTAAGTATAAAAGAAAACGCTAAATATAAATGGATAATACAAATAGAGGGATTAGAAAACGCTACAAACACACCATATTGAAGTAGTTAATGGTTATGTATATTGTATTTCTAACAAATAATCAAATAGACACTTATTTGCAGATCGATGATGATGATGATGATGACGATGACGATGACGGGGAATGTTTTTAAAGTAATGTGCTCTCAAGAGTTTAAAAAATAAGCGATTCCCATTGAGGAGGAATTTTGAATGTCCACTCATGTGTTCCCCTCCAACGTCAACCATTTGAGTGTCTGGATGGATCACACTATTTTTTTTTTTTTTCCTCCAAGCTGGAACACCAGCTGCATTGAGTCATCTCTCCAAATTAAGATTTGTGCAATGCAGTACATTAGGCATAGATAAATAATGTGCAGTCAATCTTGAATGTGGACAGTTGCACTGCAATAGCATGTATGCCACTGCATTTCAAGGGTGGTTGGGGAGGGGGAAAGGGACGGGGAAGGGGGGTTTGGGTGTTGGAGCCAACTTGTACAGATGTTGATATGGAAGTCCAATTGAAAAGTGAACTGAGGTCTGTGATTTTGACATCTGGCATTGCTTTTGCGAGATGATATTCTGTAACTGTACAGTTCAGCTGAAGTGGCTCTTTTGCCCACTCATCAATAAAGACTCTACTTTTGATGCATTCCGAGTTATGTGGTGCCTGGGAGGCGAGACGGCTGTGCCACTGCAGGGGATATTTCACTCGAAATAGACACATCAAAAAAAAAAAAATGCTATGAGGTGAGTTTGTATCTTCGCCATTCTGAGGGACGTAACATTACAGATTTTGATGATGTTAATCAGGAAACAAGGAATGATTGTCCTCAGCATTGACAACTGGGGTCATAAACTACAAAATCCATTATTTTCTATGCCGCTTATGCTCATTAGGGTTGCGGGTATGCTGGAGCCTATCCCAGCTGTCTTTAGGCAAGAGGCAGGGTACATCCTGGACTGATCGCCAGCCAATTGCATTCATACCTATGGGCAATTAACCTAACATGCATGTTTTTGGAATGTGGGAGGAAACCCGGAGAAAACTGCACACAGAGACGCCCAGGTGACGCCCAACATGCAAACCACTCACCCTCCGTGCGTCTTACATAAGCATACTTTCCAGAAAAATCAAAAAAGATGTTCCCCCCAGCCCATAACGCTAACAACATAAATGTTCCTTGTCAAAATTTCACCATTCATTTTCTACCGCTTATCCTCACGAAGGGGTGCTGGAGCCTATCCCAGCTGTCTTCGGGCGAGAGGCGGGGTACACCCTGGACTGGTGGCCAGCCAATCACAGGGCACATATAGACAAACAACCATTCACACTCACATTCATACCTATGGACAATTTGGAGTCGCTAATTAACCTAGCATGTTTTTGGAATGTGGGAGGAAACCGGAGATGCAAACATGCAAACTCCACACAGAGATGCCCAAGGGTGGAATTGAACTCGGCCTTCTCACTAACCACTCGTCCGCCATGCAGCCGAAAGTTTCACCAAATAAAGAAAATACATTTGACCTTTAGAGGTCACTCATAGTACAACATTCCTCGGTGTGACATTTATTGGAGAACAAAGCAGGACTTTTACCTATGTGAAGAGTGGTTGTGGTGCTGACACACGGCAAGAAGGTACCTGTTTTTGTCTTTTTTTGCGTGGAGTTTCTATGTTTCATCCGGGTCATCTGGCTTCCTCTTCCTTTGGATCAGAGAAATCACATGGTTTTACAGCAACAACAGTGATTGGGTGAAAGGAGGACCAACTTTTTGGTGAGCCACTACCACCCTGTTACACTCTGAACTGGTCGCCCATAAAATACAAAATACATGAATTATCTACTCAGAGATGGGTGGATATAGCCAACAAAACAACTGTACTCATTGTTACTTTAGAAGAATTTTACTCAAGAAAAACATATGTGAAGTTTACACAATCAGTATTGGTTGATATCAGAATTGGAAATTTTTTGTTGCTTTACAGTAATTAATACACAAGTTGAACAGTTTTGGTCCTAGTATTGAGCCCTGGGGTACTCCGCATGTACTATTTAAACTTAGGGTTGTATATTATCCTAGCTACACATATTGCTTCCTGTTTGCTGGGTAGCTTTTGACCCAATTCACAACTAACCCTCTGATTTCATACTTAATTCCATAAATACTGCAGGTGCACATGTTCTGTGGCCTCGAAATATTAGCTCTGTATCCGTATTGGTTATCCGGAAGTAATTTATTCATTAATAAATTTGTCAAAAAAAAAAAGAAAATTGTGGTCATAAGGAAACTGGTCGGTAGTTTGTAAAAAAAAATTAAATTGGAACTATTTTAGCTGTTTTCATTTTATTTGGGAATTTCACAGTCTGGAATGATAAATGACTGAATCAGTTATTCTGCCATCTCATTGATGTTAATATCACTACGAATCACTAGATAATTTGGAGACGTCGGCGCTTTACATTGGTATAAGTCTGCACATAAACGAAGCGTGGTCATTTACAGCAGTTTATTTTATGTGCATTAATTTGAACTGTAAGCATCTGCAATAAATACACACATACGCCGATGAGCACAAACAAACTTAAAATGTGTTTTATCTTAGCACAATGATGACGGTCTCAAATGCAAATAGGACAGTGCACTCCCGTAAAACAAATAAGGCCTTTATACTACACATACATTGCTTCAATAACAGTTACATAAAGAGTGAACAAAGGAGACCCGAGGGACCGACAGTGTTGGAAATGTTTTCTCTGGAAGTGGTCATTGTCACACCCCCACATTCATTCAGTCAAGCAACATGCACAGGCTACTTACTTTCTTTCTAGAAACACAAAATCAGGTGCACGGTACTAACAAACACGCACACTCTATACACACATATATACACAAAGAGTAACCGCCACCTCCTCACAATTTTCCAAAACATCCCCTCCATCTATACAGCACCGTGTTCTGATTGCACTTGACTAGAATGGCATTAAAAAGGTCTAAAAGCAGCCTGTTAATAAAAGAAAAGAAAAATATACAGCCTTTCTGAATGGTCTCCATGCGCACAGGTTACTTTTGCTCCCGTCTCCAGATGATGACCATGCCGGTGGAATCAGCAGAGGCCAGTAGACTCTCATCACAGTTGAAACTGACATCCAGCACCGGTCCACCGTGACCCTGCAACTTGTTCACTATTGCCTTTGCGTTGCGTTCAACGTCAAAGAAGTAAACGCAGGCGTCCTCGCTGCCAGTCACTGTGAAAGGAGGATTTCAAGTATAAAGCATAAAATCAACAGCGGAGTTTTGTTATCCAGTAGCAAGAAACCTTACCAACACAGGCACCCTGTCTGAAGGACATGAGGGGACAGAAGATGCTGTGAACAAGCTGCGAGCCATGCTGGATGGGGAAGCTTCTCTTCAACTGTAGCCCACCTTCGTTATCCACAACCCTACAAAAGGTGACAAAAAAAAGGCATCAAATCCAATGAAACAATATCAGACGTGCGTCTGTAAAGCCAAGCGCCCATCCGTGCAGACCTGTAGAGCAGCAGCTTATTGACACAGGCATTGACCAGCAGGGAGGGGTCTCTGGCCTCTCGGCTAATCCAAGAGCGAGCAGAAATGCTGCAGATGGAGCTGCCTTCACTCACCACCAGACGCTTGGCTTTCGTCAGCTTACCTGTTGGGTGATGGGGGCGGAGCAGACAGAAAAGACTGATTATAATACTGATTATATCATAAAGATCTATTTGTGAACATACCTGTGGCCATGTCAAAAAGGAAGGAGAAGATACTGCCCCTGTCGTCCCCCGCCCAGAGAATCCTCCCCGGAGCATCGAAGGACAGTGACAGTACCCGGCCTGTTAGTTTGCTGGAGCCGCCCTTCACTTTCTTCCCAGTGGAGATGTTTACCACCTGCAGGTGGTGCTTACTGTTCCCCACCTGAAGGACAGACGTCAGATTGCAAAGCCTTAATATTTTTTTTCCGACAGAGACTGTAGACATACTATTCTCACTGGAAACAGTCACACATGCACAGTCTGAGTTTGTTCCTCTGCGAAGTTAAAATACACAACTAGCGATGGCTGTGTTTACATAGCACGCCTATGAAGGCCGAAGAAGGCCAGAGTTTAATTAAAGCATTAAACATGGGACATTGAAAGGTGGAAATAAGTTTTATTCTCTGGTGAGGAAAAAAATGTAACCTCGACGGTCCAGTTGGCTTCATGCAGGTATGCACACTCTATAATGCTTCACAGACAGATGTTTATTTACACAAAATAAACACAGTTCGGACGCTAACAAACTTTTTACTTAAAGCTTGCGCTTCTGACTCTTCAACAAGACAAAGTCACGTGCAAAAGGCATCGAACTTCAGTGACAATTTGGTTGATTGTTCAGCTTCACCCGTGCTCACAAAACAATCGCATATTATTTTCCTGCTGGTCGGGAATCTGAAACTCCAACCACTTCTGCCTGATGTTTGCCTCTTCAGGAAAGTTAACTTTCACTAAAACCGTAACAAATATTTTCTGGAAGCTATTGTTCTATGCTTCTAGGCATGCCCATATGAGGAAGTGCATCTTCAATACAATGGTACAACATTTTAACAGAATTTATAAGTCAGAAACTTAAAAAAGCGTAATAAATAATAGGTCCCTTTAAGGGAAGAACAGTTGCATTCTGAAAACACTCTAATTTTTGTTAATACAGTAAACCTCGGATATATCGGACTCGGATATATCAGAAATTCGCTCACAACGGACAGATAAAAAAGAACCAATTTTTCTGTAATGCATTTCCAATAAAAATTCATTGCATATATCGGATTTTTTATAATGGATTTCGCCTATTTCGGACAAAATCTCCAGTCCCGTTCCAATGCATTTCCATTAAATTTCCCTCGCATATATCGGATGGCCGCATCGTGGCGCTCCGATTCGCCGAATCGTGACAGGGCCGCTATACGACGTCATTTGCAGCGTTTGCAGCGTTGCCTGCGCGTCCAGGTACATTGGAAACATAGTCAAGGAAGTGCCTTTTTATAACGGATAAAATCCAATTTACGCATATACCGGATATAAATCCCATATATGCGTAAAACGGACATTTTCCGGTATACGCATATAACGGATTTCACTTATATCGGACAAAACCAGTGGGAACAATTGAATCCGATATATCCGAGGTTTACTGTATGTATAATAAAATATATGATATCATTAGAGATAATTACATTTACACTAGATGATAGTAAGTCTGAATATTCAGAAATATGGAATTCATTGTACTAATTTATTTTAACTGTTAAATACTCTATTTGCTTTTTTTAATGATGTATTTGTGTGTCTTCTCTTGCTAGTTGTTTTTTGTGTTTGTCTCTGTGGGTATTGTGGGGCTGGATGTCTGGATGGGGCTATAGCTGGGATTGTTGGTTGGGTTCCTTCTCTGTATTTTTCTGACCAATTAAATAAATAAATAAATAAATCACTATAATTAATTTTATTCATGATCCCACAAACTGAAGGAAAAACAAATAACTTTAAAAGATGGGACTCACCACAGTGAGGTTGTTATTCATCGGCTGGAATGTGCAGCAGAGCAGCTCACTAGATTCTGGGTCTCGAACCTCTCGAATACACCGTCCGTCCTCTGTGTTCCAGATCCGCAGGGTCCCGTCTAGCGATGTTGACACGATGACATCATTGCTGAGGGACCAAGCAAAGTCTGTGATGGGACCTCCGTGCCCTTTCAGGGTCACCTTTACGCTGGCAGGAGGCGGGGAAACCGTCATGATGGACAAGGTGCCATCGAGCGAGCAGCAAGCAAGGAGGTGCTTGTCATCATTGGCAAACTGCAACCGCGGAACTGCAACATGGGCAGAAAGATGAAGTGAGAGGAATTATTAATACGATGCACCCATGACTTAGACATTTCCTACCTGCAGAATCAACATGTTGGTCAAAAATGTGATGCATTCCAGCAAAAGCATAGTTTTCACTCAAAGTTGTGTCCCCGGCCATGGCTCGACTCGCCTCAGCCACGGAGGTCGGCACCAAACTGCCCGGAGGCCTGCAGATGAAAACCAGCCAGCATTGTGAGTACTTCAACCTAATACCCATCTAAAGCAGACACTTGATTGATGCAACACAATCGGCAGACTTAATAGGAGAATCAATCCTTGATTAGCCGAGTGCTTTACCTTTCATCATAGACGGCTCTGTTCATCTGAGCCTGCAGCTGGTATGAGCCTCGACTGACGGACCGGCGGTGGCCACGAGCCCCTTGGGCACGAGGGTCCTCCTCGAAGTCCTGCTCATGATGAGAAGAACGGTAAGGGGAGAAAGGAGAAAGTGCAAATAATAATTTAAGGGGCACTATTAACTTTTTTATTGACAAAAGTATTAAAAAAATATTTTCGAGCTATGAATTGATTAACCATTATATTGCAGGAAGGGATATACCTTTTTGTTGCTGCTTAAAAATTAATATTTCAATGACTTTTGAATTTTGTGTGTGTCACTTGACTAGGGCGAAACCGATTGCAGCTGCAAAACTACAATTGTTGCATTTTACGCATAATGGCCTCATGTGTTAATACTTTTGCCAATCGTGTACTACATAGTATATGATAACATATAGTGCCAGCCAAGCTGCTCAGTTCAGGATGCATGGACATTATGATTAAGGGCTGATTGGAACTTGAGTCAAATCAACATGACATCCATTTTCTTCCGAATTAGAACAGCATTCCCTCTCTGTCACTCTTTCCGCCCTCTAGGTTCTTCTGGGTCTGACCTCCATGCGGTCCAGTGTGGTGCGGGAGCTGCGCACACTGCTGGCCCTGAAACTGCTCTGCTCTGAGAGGGGCCCGTAGCGTAGGGCCAGCAGCTGACTTCGCAGCCTCAGATACTGCCTGCGCAGCCCCGGCTCAAAGCCACACTTGGCGTTCTCTCTGAGCAGTTGGCTGCGTCGGCGAATGTATTGAGTTCGGAACTGTGGGAAGGTGGGCGTGCGGTAAGCATTGTACCTGTGGAATCAGAAAAAGAAAACACACACACAACCACTCAGAAGGTATCGGTGAGAAATGACAATCTGTGAAAGTTATTCAAGTTTGTCTCACCTTGCGTCCACTGCCAAAACCTGCTGCCAAACAGCTGCCATTAGACAATCACACTAGGAGAAGGGAAGCCACTGCAAAGGCAGGAAGTAGAAAAAATAAAATTCACTCTTACTTGTGGCTGCAAAGAATGATAAAATTCATAATGCAGTGCTCACTTCAAAATAGCATTCAACTGAAAACATAACATTCGGCAAAATGGCGGTTATATTCACATCCCTTCACAACACTAATGAAGATGGTGCAGAATCACTAATACACCACCACACAGCCTGGCCCCTTTATCTTTCTCCGTGTCAGCATGTCACAGTCAAATATATAAGTGCCATCACTTGAAGGAGCTACCTAAAGCAATGTATGAGTTTGTTTAATTCGTAAATGTAAGCGAAGCTTCTTCAATGCTAACGCGGCTAAACTAGCATTTAGCAGGCTAGCCTTAACGTCGGTTACAATGGTATCGCATACACAAGAGTTTAATATTTACTCTCTACTTTAACTAAGTGACTCATTGCTTGTGGGTACTGTACACACAAATGAAGAGTCACTGGCATGACACGGAAGAAAAACGCCGAAAAAACATACTCGAAAACGACGCACCTTCTTTTAGATTTTCTCCATCGTTGGTCTTCCGGGTTAGTCACGTGGTGTGAGTGAAGTAGCCATAGGAACCCTCCAGTGGACGTCAACATACATGATGGCGACATTTGATTGAATGGATGTTACAGTGTATGAATCATAAGACAAATAGAAACAAATGTTTATATTGGGATTGAGAAGATACATTTAAAAAACACAAGCAAATACGTTATGATTAATGATTTTTCCTAATTTTGTGTTGCCTTGATGAAAATCAATTTCATGACTTTATGATGCAACCAGTTCTACATCTAGGACTTTATGCTAAATACTGTAAATACTGTACTATGAATCGGCATAAACAAAAGGTGCACACGCGTTTCCAGTAGCTTCACAATGGTAGTATGACAAGGTCAGCTCAGAGGTTTTTGTCTGGCTCAGCAAAGAGCCGCAGGCCGTGCTGCTCAGCTGACGGGGTTCTTTGTTTGTTCACCGTGCTCTTTCTCGAAGGGGCCCCGGTGACAGAGCCATTCAGCAACGCCGGCCATAAATGACCGTGTGGAACACCGCATTCTGACAAAAAACAGCACATTGCTCTGGAGCGCTGCCAAAATGCCAGGAACAAAAGGTGAGCAAATATTAATTTCTACTAAATGCCGCTGCATTATTTTGATCTGAACGACTAACTTGAACTGTT
Organism: Doryrhamphus excisus; assembly: GCF_030265055.1. Classification (NCBI taxonomy): domain Eukaryota; kingdom Metazoa; phylum Chordata; class Actinopteri; order Syngnathiformes; family Syngnathidae; genus Doryrhamphus; species Doryrhamphus excisus. Next base: position 16,043,812 of record NC_080481.1, on the reverse strand, counting down.
TTAACCACTTACAGGTAATAAGTCGGACAAGAAGTCAACTACCAAGGTAGAAAAATTTTTATTCTACAATTCTAATCGCTTCTTTTTCCTTCCTGCTGCTAATTCTATTTCTTTTCATTTGTGTCCATCGCACAGCAACCTCAGAGTCCTAAAGAACAGCCGAAGAAAGGTGATCAGAAAGGAGATGACAACAAGAAGCAAGGAGGTAAGCATTTTAGAAGTTATTCCAAGGATCTCCACATGAGTTTTGAGCTATGCGACGTGCAGAAATGAGGTGCTAAGCCTGCTGTGTCCCCAGTGAAGCTATCTGTCTGTTCCATCACGTCGCAGGACAGCCGAAGGGAGAGAAGCAGTAACTTCCAAGCGTTTGTAAAGATGGCTTTGGAGACGCTGCTGGGTTCTTGCCGTCGCAAACACGGGGGTCCTCGAGGCAGACAGGGCTGAGTCTACACATCTACACACTGGGTTGTTGGGTGGTCTTCCAACACATCCGCTAAACTCTCACAGAGATGGAAAATTAACCCGATCTCTGTTCACCGCCACCTGTCCCTCTGGATGTATCTGTTCCCCGACCGGTCCACCCAACTGACTGGATCCTTTGACTCCAGTAAAAAAAAAAATGGATCACTGCTTAGAGCAAGACCGCAGTTTGTCACCCTTTCCCAATTCAATTGACTATTTAACAGTCCTTCCATTTTTCTTGTAAATAATTATTCTAATAAACAACTATTTCTTACATCATTCCTGCGTGTGTTTGAGACTACACTGTTTCATATGATCATATGAATGCATTTAAAACAACACCGCAAATCAGGTTTTATGTAAAACTTTATAAAAACAATGACCACAGGTGTGCCAGTGAATTCACATTTACAGAAAAAATATTCATATTGAAAATACTTGAATAGGTTTTGGTTGTGCAGAGACTGAACATTCAGGCTCTAATCTAACACTTTGTACGTTCGTCAGGATAAAAATCTTTTCACGAGAGTATGTTAAACCCAGTCCAACAAAAGAGGTATCGTCATTTCGGAGTAATTATGCATACAGTGTGTGGCCAGGATAAATTCACAACATGACAGGTTGTAAAGAACGCATGGAATGAGCTACCTATGAATCAAGAAGGTTTAAACATTATCGTCTACACTACAATGCACAATACCCTGATTCAAAACTTTTTTTTTCAATACTAAAGAGTATTTGTAATTCATAGAAAAATGTAACATTACATTTCACAACAATAAATGCATTTCCTGATTGACTTTCTAAAGCGAAAAATCTGAAAAAAAAAAAAAAGATTAAAAACTTCTAACTCCAGCAGATGAATCAGTGAATTTAATACCAACCATCAAATGAACTGCTAACTGGTTTAATACTCATAATTCATGTTAGCTTAACTAATATAGTATGAAAATAATTTATCATTCAATAGGTGGACTAGTGGTTAGCACGCAGGTCACATAGATAGGAGACCGGAGTTCAATTCCACCCTCGGGCATCTCTGTGCCGAGTTTGCATGTTCTCCCCGTGCATGCGTGGGTTTTCTCCGGGTACTCCGGTTTCCTCCCACATTCCAAAAACATGCTATGTTAATTGGCCACTCAAAATTGTCCATAGGTATGAATGTGAGTGTGAATGGTTGTTTGTCTATATGTGGCCTGTGATTGGCTGGCGACCAGTCCAGGGTGTTTGCCAAATGCCCGAAGACAGCTGGGATAGGCTCCATTGTGAGGATAAGCGTTAGAAAATGAATGAATGAATTTAATACTTGACCAAACTGTCAATTTGGAGAGAGTGGTGCTGAAAACACCCGAGCATTGAACCTAAGAACACTGTGCAATTTCAATAGAATCCTTACTTACTGTAAACATTACAAATAGAATATGACTAAACATATGAGGTGAAGGGAATGCACGTAGGAAAGGGGACATGACAAGATAAAGGCTCAATCCCAAGAAAGAGGAGCTGATTTCCACCATGCTGATAGGTATTGATTGTGACTCGCAGTGAGACATCTGAAACTGCTGTCACAACACCAGAGCTTGACGACTGCAGTGAGTGGCTCACACTGAAAAAGTGGGGGGGAGTGGCGTTGATATCAAAAGGAGTCCCTTGCAGGTCAGGATGACACTAACCTGCATATTGACTTTTCCCTCAGTCTGATGCATTTATAGTCACAGAGGCGAGAATTCACATTATTGCTTCTTTTGCGCTTTCTCATTTTTAAAGAATGAGACGGTACAATATCCAGCATCCAAATGTGACCCAATGGCTCGTCCAGCTCAGATCTGACCACTTCTGAATGGTATGGTGAGTCACGTCGTCCTGTATAGAGTGCTATATCTATAAAAATCAAGTCCAAACAATTCTTCAAATAAAATATTATTATCTCACCTCATCCTCTTCCATGTAGTCCACACTGGAATTGAACACCGAACCCAGGTATGTCAGATGGAGTATTGCCAGAGCACTGAATACTATGTTGATCATGTACACCCATAGTGTCTGTATAGAGGAAGAGACAATATATCCACATTGTTCAACCTTTAGTATATACAGTATAAGTATGATAATGCCTTTACGGTGCAGTCCATGTAGGAAGCCCATTTTCCCTTCCTGCTACTCAGGATTTGTCTAACCAATCTAACATAACAGGTTTTCGCTAGGCATCCTGCCAGACACACTAACCGTAAATTATATCACTTGACAAGGCCTGGCAGTCCGTTGAGGCTCCCGTATTTTGACCACTGCAGATGTAATTTTCTCCAGAATTAAAACACCATACTTGCTGCTAGTTTCACAGTGCATTCCTTATATCTTTTTAACTGCTAGAATATGATTGTGTTCTCCTGGCAGGACCGAGTCTAATCTGTCAAGTGGACAGTTCTAAGAGAAGATGTGTATGTGGCCCAGTGTGTGTGTATGTGGCCCAGTGTGAGTCAGTATTAAATCAGGTTATTTTTCATGTTTGTTTGACTGTGACTCTGTGTTGCTGCAGAAATATATTCAAGTATATGATTATATTTTGATGCTTTGTCGCAGTTTTTTTTGGGTTAAAATATGGAGATAGGGCGGCTGCACGGTGGTTGAGTGGTCAGCTAGGAGACCAGAGTTCAATTCCACCCTCGGGCATCTCGAGTTTGTATGTTCTCCCCGTGCATGCGTGGATTTTCTCCGGGTACTCCGGTTTCCTCCCACATTCCAAAAACATGTTAGGTTCCATGTTAGGTCTATTTGTACCAATCAGCTGCCAATTCAATCAGCTGGGATAGGCTCCAGCATACCCTAGTGAGAATTTGACCCTATTATTCTTTGTTAACACAACATTGCTAATTAAAGTATCATGTCTTCAGTGTTGCCCAATAAAAAGATGTAGTATAATAAAATATTTGCAGAAATGTGATGTATGGGATGTACTCACTTTCTGAGGGTACTGTGTCTTTTTTGGATGTAATCTACAATTAATTACATGTGACAAATTCAACAATCTTCAGGGTCGAATGACATGACAGATGACATCATCAGTGTAAATGCCATAAAGAAATTTCAGGAAAGTCTGGAAAGTAAAATGAGATCTAATAACTTCACAAATGATCTTTGGTGAGATGTTGTCTGATGCCAGCAGCGTGAACATGCTAATAGACAAAGGTTATGAAAAAAAATACAAAAATAATTGTCACACATACCAAACAGAGACGGGTACGCAAGAATCAACAGTAATAAAGCACCATCAGTAGAAGAAATAGAGTAGCGCTACCTTTTTGTTCTGGTGGCTGCAGTGGGGCTGACATTTCTTGGACAGGATACAGGCGTTAAAAATGGCTGCTAGTCTCTTCCGCAGCACTGACACAGAAAACAGGGCTGAGACATTAACATAAAGAGTTTCCTCCCAGCGATAAGAGATAAATTATTGCACTGCAGTGAACAGAAACGGAGCTTAATGGTGGGTGCAATTAGCCATTACTACAAAGCTAAGTACCTTCTCTAAATGGAAAGATTCTTGTGTGGAAAAGAGACATTAGCCAGAATCTCACCGTGCTCAATGTAGGTGATAAAGCCCAGAGACATCAGCACAGCCCCGAGATGAAAGCTCAGACCCTTCCGGACACAATAAGAAATCAACTTGTTACACAGCCATGGAAGAAGAAATGCGGCGGAATTGCTTTGGTACTCACATGCAGAAGGGCGCTGGCTGCATATGTCACCATGATAGCAGAGAAAGTCCCAAATTTGAAAGCACTCTGAAATACATCTATGAAACAAAATCATTACATGTTTTCACTCTTCACTTCTTTGCAACGACAAATAAGCAGCCAAACTTACAGGTGTGCAGAAAGCGTGACATTGGTAGATTCCATGATGTGGCCACCTCTACCACCGAGCGTGGAAACGCAATATTCAGCGGCTTTGACACTGTGAGATCCCTGAAAAAGACAACCTTTTATAAAATATACAAAAAGAAACAATTACTTAATTAATTAATTGCTTTTATTTACTGACCATTTGAGGTTTTCTTTCTCTTCAGTGAAACCCGCCCCAGCCAGTGTGGCTGTGGTCTCGCTCAAGTACGCAACAAAATAGTTGCTGAAGTGGAAAGACACTGTGTTTTCATAAGCCAGTAACCACCTGATGCAAAAACATAAAGGTTATATTTTAGTCTCGACGAACACAACATTATGTTATGTGTCACATGTTGACTACAACACCCGTGCGGGTCAGTATATCGTGTGTATATAGTGTGTATTACGAATGACAGTACTGTATGCAAGATAATAAATGCAGTAATTATTATTGTTTTCATGTGCAAGTCAACAATATACTTACTTTGCCAGAGTATCCCTGAGCAGAAAGAACAAAAAGAGAAGGTGTATTAAACAGGATATTTTTTCTTTAACACATACTGCTGCTCTGTGGTTGACTATGTACTATTACTCAAAAAATTATTTCAGACAAGTTATATGAAGTATTCTGGTCACGAGGCAGCAGTAATGTTAAGTTGATGAGACATGACGTCAGATTACCTTCACATTGCATGCAGTCAGCCATGTCACCTCCCGTTTTGTGTGGAAGTGGTAAGTTATTGGCTCCTTACTTTGTCCTTCCTCCCCGCTCCATTTGAAACCCTTTCTTACGTTTGGTATAAATACATTTGAGGCTAACTAGTTAGCTCAGTAGCTTACTATGTTTAAAGCAGTGGCTGTTTGCAGTGGTCCTGTAGCATGCGCATTACCGTTCAGCAGTGCGTTGTAAAGAAAGAATAATAAGAGTGTAAAGATGACTATAGGGGTGTTATTTCATGTCTACAAGGCTCTAATAATGGTTTAAAAAATGTATTTAGAGAGTCGTGAATGGGTTTTCTAACAGCGCCTCGACTTGGTTTAGCCATAGATGTTAATGTCAAAGGTTCCGTTGTGCTGGCTGATCAGCAGCTGCACTGTGCGTTGTTGTTTCTGGTACCCAATATCCAAAACAAATGATTCATATGAGGAAATTAAGGGTTCCAAAATAAATATGATGCCCAAAAAATTGCTAAGTTTCTATTGACTGTCAGTATACAAGTCATAGAGGGATATTCTATGCTAGGCACAGCTAAAGGTTTGAGTCCTGTCTTGTATATCCCGGCTCTCTGGCAACACTGCACACTTCCTCAAAGTAATCATCATTGAAATACACTGAGCATGACAACCACCCACTTCGATGGCGTTTCGTCTCTCCGGCTCTTCTCAATTTTTTTGTATTTCGGCCAATTAAAAAGACAAACACTGTGAGTCTTTGTCCTTACTACACACTCCCGTGACACAAAGTCTTGGCTTTCCCTCCAAAGATGCCTAAAATTCGCTGGAAATTCTTCTTATGTCCACATTATGTTATGATCTTTCAACATTATATTGTCGTGCATGTGGGATACAAGAGCTCAACTCAAAATATGCAGTTAACGTTGTCAAAGTCCACGTCCGTTACCTGATTTTCCTCCTCTTCTTGCTGTAAAGAGACAAAATGAAAGATGACATAAAATACGAACCAGAATAAACCGGCATCTTTCATATTCCACTGACCTTCTCAATAGCTTTTCTCCGTAGACAGGAATAAAATAGGGGAAGAGGTAGGGCGCCACACAATTGGAAAGAACCAGGCAGATCTGGCTTTTGACCCAGCTAAAAGACACCTTGAATAACCACGAAAAGCTCTGAGGAGCAGAAGAGATTTGAAGAGTTAAGGCTAGTATATATGTATATATATATATGTATATCTACATATATATACACACACACCAGTTTTGTGTATCACACTTACAATCCTATGCCCATCCAAAGCCTCTTTGTAGCTATTGAAGCTGATCCACGGGCCGAAGATGACTGTTCCGACAAAGTAAATGTAACCCATGAATTCAATAGGTGAGGGTACATTGGCCACAACACCTCTGTCCAGATCGAAGGCCAGAGAGATGGCTTTCATGGCCACCACCATCTGTGAACCTGGGCAACAGCGCAACACTTGGAACCCACCTTGAATAATCAAACCTTCCTGCATAAAAGAGCGGGTGCACAGTTTACCTCTCATCTTGTGCCAGTTTGTGGTGTCCATCATGTGCAGTTCTCTGATTAAAAAAAAGAAAAAGAGGTTCAGTTTCATCAAGGAACACCATCTTCCCTGGCACTGCTCTATATGCTACAAGAAGACAGTCTTACCCCAGCAGCAAGTAAATTAGCACAGTGATAGAAAGAAATGTGCCTCGCATAGTCGAGTGGCGACACAGGAAGAGGAAGAGGTAGCAGAGGAGGCTGAGGAGGACCACCCAGATCATGTGCAGCTCAAAAAACAGGTAAAGGACGTAGAAACCTCCCACCATCGTGGCTAGGTGTTTCACAATAAACGGAAGGCCTGCCACAGAGAGGTGACAGGATGATGACAATCCCGGGTAGATGAAAATTGACAGGGCACAAAAATAAGCAGATGCTCACCTAACATCCAGAGAAGGCGACACAGCAGGCAGATGAGCAGCAGCTGCCACACCTGCTCCAGGCCCTGCTGGGCCGTTGGCAACAGGCAGCCATGAGCCAGCTCCTGGAAAAACTTCTGGCGGCTGAACGCTCCCATCACTGCCAATCTGGAAAAGCACAGGGACAGTGTCAACATTTGTGTAATATATATTCACTGACGGGCGGCAACGGTGGTCGAGCGTTTAACGCGCAGACCTCACAGCTAGGAGACCGGGGTTCAATTCCAATTCCTCGGCCATCTCTGTGTGGAGTTTGCATGTTCTCCCCGTGCATGCGTGGGTTTTCTCCGGGTACTCCGGTTTTCTCCCACATTCCAAAAACATGCTAGGTTAATTGGCCACTCCAAATTGTCCATAGGTATGAATGTGAGTGTGAATGGTTGTTTGTCTATATGTGCCCTGTGATTGGCTGGCGACCAGTCCAGGGTGTACCCCGCCTCTCGCCCAAAGACAGCTGAGACCCTCGTGAGGAAAAAGCGGTAGAAAATGAATGAATGAATGAATATTCACGGACACTTGTTAATATGCAAGTGTTGTTGTATGGGGCGTGTAGGCCAAATTATAATTTGTTTCATATATAACAGTACTTGCATTGTTCTCTCAAACTGGAGTATTTCCTTAGCAATATGAGGATGTGCTCATTTTTTTTTTAAATTAAATAAGCAAATCTGATGGCAATACCATGAGATTACAATTACTTTTTGGTCCATAGCAAAGAAGCACCACTCAGTATGCACTAACTTTGCAGAGAGCATATCTTATCTTCATAATCAATCAAATGAATATTCTATGTTCAGCATACAAACAGTAACTGTGTCTAAATGCATGAGTTCATATGTCAGGCTTGCATGAACCAGATATGACATGCTGAAATGAGACACTCAAGGCATCGCTGTGCAGGGCATGCTGTGGCTCCGCAATGCAGTGTAAGCAGGGGGGCAAGCTGACACAGTTGCTCTTCGACCTCTGCAAACACAACACAGGATATCCAATCCCAGCAAGCACAACACGGCAGATTTGTTGAAGGAAGCCGGCGACGACGAAGCTAACATTGCTGCTCGGAATTAACGCTCTAGCTTCTTGTACACTTGAGCGTCGACCCCGAGTCCGCTACGACAGGAGTACCGAACCGGTCGCGTTTGTCAGTTTGTTTACCGGAAAGGACGCTTACCCTTCGTGGAACGGCGGCTGTCGACTCTTTCCTGTCACTCCCAAAAGCTGCCGTTGACTTCGGCGAGTGTGCTTTTGGTATTCAACGGGTACAGATGATGCTTAACTCGAAGACTCCCATTGTCACACAGCATCAGCACCAGCCGTCGTCTCAGCCACGCGCACGACTAGCAGCCAATCAGCTAACATTCTCAGATGTACCAGTCAATCAGTGCTGAGTTTAGCTTCGAGTGACAGCGTTTCTGACCAATCACAGCTCAGGCATGGCGTTCCTGGCTTCTTTCCCACCAATCGAATATGTACAGCGTGCAAGATCGGCTGTCAAGACTCTCATCTGAATGTGGCATCTGTAGGAATGCACAAAAATACATTCCACTTATGCTTTATTTAGTCTCACAAGAGCAATATGACCAGCTACCAGTATGACCAGTATGCTGGTATGAAAATAAAAGCCAAAGCACATTAAAATATTACAATGTTTCCTTGTATCATGTAAGATACTAACTACTAGAATGAAGAAAATCAAGTTTTAATTACAATGGGTTAGCTAACATTTAATAAATACACATAACAAATACATTAAGACTGTGATAATTAAACAAAGAGGAACAAGATGCAATTGAACTTAAATCAATAATTTACTTGCATGTATTTAGGTTCCAGTAACTCATATTCTGACTAGCTAGCCAAAACACAAGACAGCTAACAGCTACATGACACTTAGTTTACAAACACATTCAAAATAACAATTCAGGGCCATTTGAGATCGCTATTTTAGCAGTTTTTACACAGGTACTCACAAAGACAAAGGCTTCCCAATCCTCAAACATGTTAGAACAAACACAGCTTGTTTTTAAGCTTTTCAACGTTAATTTCTGCCTTTGCTAGCTTGTGCTTCACCGAGAGAGAAAAACACGTCAAAGATTGTCTAATCACCAGAAGAGTACTCACTCTTCCTGTCAAAGAAACGACTATTTTTTGTAAAAGATATCTCACTTTGATTTTTTTTTTCATTTTTACCAGTTTTATTCTACATTATAACATATTTCTTTTAATTATTTTAAAGCAACTTGGTAATCACATCAAAGCGCTGTCTTTCACCCAAAGACATGAGAAGGAGCATTTGGAGCATTGAGACATTTAGTCAAAGAACTTTGGTTAGCAACCTCGTTTAAACCAAGCAAACTATTTCTCTTTCTTATGAACACTGACCTTAACAGAGGCAAGTGATGTCTTCAGTTCTTTGAATGCTGTTGTGGGGTCTTTTGTGACCTCTTAGATGAGTCGTGAAGAACTCTTGGGAGTAATTTTGCTTGGCCAACCACACCTGGGAAGGTTCACTGTGGTTCCCTGGAGTGCCAGTGGAGAGCTTTCCAGACTGATAGATCTCACGTTATACTTTCTTTCAGGTGGGGCGGGGGGAATCACTTTTTCCACACAATGTATTGTTTTCTCCTTTAATACACAATAAAATGTTTAATTTCAAAAATTGCATTTTGTGTTGTCACTAATTAAATTTCTTTGATCTGAAATATGTTTGACAAACATACAAAAAATACAATAATTTCCAATACTGCTTATTCTCTTATTCTGCTCAGGGTTGCAACAATGTTGAGACTATCCCGGCTGGCTTTGTGGGTGAGAGGAGGAGTACTGACATGCTAACCACATGCTAACCACATGCTAACCACCTCACCATGCTGCTTGATTGAAATATCAATGATATACAATTTCAAAAACACTTCAAGATATAATGCACTTGATTTCAGACAAATTAAAACCCAGATGAGCATTTATGATTATGACTGTGTGAGAAAATATTTTTTTATTACAAAACATCAAATGAAAATTTAAAAAAAATGTCATTTCATTTTTAAAGATGCAGCAGTCTGGAATATTGGTGACATTTCTCAACGACATTCCAGTAAAGAGAGCTCAATTATGTCACTCAACGTTTTTGTTAGACCACAATCTGCAGGTCGAAAGCAGTCGTCTTCTTTTCATCCTTCTCACTATTTAGTGCATCTGAAAGGTCCGGCTCTGTCTCACGGGGATTGTCTTCTACAGAAACCACAGGAGTGACGTCCATTCCCTTGCTAAAAATATATTTATAGTTTCTTTTAACTTGGAAAAATGTTGAAGTGAGGAATTGATGTGAAAAAAACTGTAGTGAAGGAGGGAGTTCCCGATGTGGAGGTAAGCGATTTTCTGTGAAGGCATCAGGTCCTCGTCGTTTGGTCGTACACTTAAAGTCTTTGGCTTTTGGCAAACCCAGACCTGGAAAGCAGAGGTCTTCCAGCGGGATTTCAGTTAAGATTTCTGTTTCTGAGGTTGGTGCGTGGGCTTCGCTGATGGAAAGATTGTTTTTTAACAGCGGGATGAAATCCCAGGAACTTTTAAAGTCTTCAACCTCATCTACGACCTCAGTTGGTTCAGGTACATCCTGCGACTCACCGACAGAACTATCTTCGTCAGACTCGCTTGTGCACACATGTGGGTGAGGCACAAACAACGTGTGTCTGTGAAGTTGACAGAAAAGTACGCGGCATGTTGGGCACTTCCTCCCATCTCTGACATGAAGCAGTTTATGCCGCTTCAGATGATGCTTGTCCGTAAAAATTCGATCACACATGTTACACGAAAAGAAAGGCTCATCTTGCTGTGCCAAAACACTAGTGGGCCAATTCTCCTGAACATCACTGGGAGGGGATTTGTCATGTTTTTCTTCTTCATGCTGACATTTGTGTTGGACAAGCTGTGGGACATTGGGGAAGTTTTCATCGCATAGCTCACATAAATAACTACCCGATGGAGCAAGTATGCGCTTCAGGAGCACCAGAGGACTGATTTTTCCGACTTTCAAAAGACCCGGTGGAAGTTTCATGGAAGGCGTTGAGGTGATGTCTTTCCTATCAGTGTCAGTGTTGGTCAGTGTTTCTTCAGCCTGCACAAACACAGAAATAAGTCTTTACAGTATGCTATACTTCGAGTGCAAGTTAAAGTGCTCATGACACCAAAACACGTTAATCTTGTTATTTTTGCAGTCCAAAAATATTAACATTGAAAAGCATATTTCCTATGTTAAATGTGTGCTTCAATATTGAAATATTTACTGTTTATTATACTGAATTTATACTGATATTGGTCTTTGCAAGAAGACAGGAGAAAAAGGAGGAAGTGACATACCTCCCACTGTTCTCATTGACTATTAGGCCTGACACAAACTATTATTTTGATAGCCAACTACTCCTTTTGTTGTCCACCATGTCTCATGTCTGTCATAAACATGTTCAGCATGGACTCCGACCTTTGCTTGCTTAGGTGTGCATGTAGTTGGCTTTGTAACAAAGCCGGACGGCAGGAAGGAAAACATCTTTTTTAAGCACTGAAAACATTCATTCGTTCATTTTCTGCTGCTTATCCTCACAAGAGTCGAGAGGGGTGCTGGAGTCTATCCCAGCTGTCTTTGGGCGAGAGGCGCGGTACACCCTGGACTGGTCGCCAGCTAATCACAGGGCACATATAGACAAACAACCATTCACACTCACATTCACCTATACCATACAATTTGGAGTCGCCAATTAACCTAGCATGTTTTTGGAATGTAGGAGGAAGCCGGAGTACCCGGAGAAAACCCACGCATGTATGGTGAGAACATGCAAACTCCACACAGAGATGGCCGAGGATGGAATTGAACTCGGGTGTCCTAACTGCGAGACCTGCATGCTAACCACTAGTCCGCCATGCAGCCCCCATTTAAATCACAATTAATAAAAAAAGATCTACCTCTGAACATATTGTCCTTGATGGTGTCTGCATATCTTGTGAAGGTTCACTTCCATTTTCTTCCATTGGAACAGGGTCAGAAGAGGACTCCTGTATCTCAGGCTCATCCGCTTTGGCAGCTCGGCGATGCAAACGCCTTTTTCTACGTCCAAAAATCCTTTAAAAAAATTAGAAAACATCTTCAGTAAATACACAGTTCGGCTGTCACGTTCACAAAATGAATCAGGAAGAATGTGTAACACTGAAAGCATTCCCTCATAAAACGAGTGTGATGCTTACATGTCCTGTCATCAGACCAAAAAAAAAATAAAAGAACCTGGGAGTTCATTGAGGATTCTAATACTGGTTAACACAGCACAGTAGTCAAAGCAGATGCTATATTTTTGAATGGTTTACGAAATATGGTGCATTCAAGGACTGCCAAACAAAATGTAAAAGCTTAACACTTTTTACCTTTATGTTATTACCAACCTATGGAGATACCTACATTCAGTAAGTATTTAAAACGACTCAATAAACTTAGATATGGTGAAATAACTATTTTTCGTGCCTTCTGCTTTGGTTCCCGCGGCGCCTGCTCTGCTTCACACAAGTAAACACAGACGGCACAAAGTCCGGACTGTTGTGGTCCATGGATGCTTCTCCTGCAAGCACACACATTGTGTCATCCTCCGTTACTGTTATAGCGATGTTGACTAAGCAATGCACTAAAATAAACAAGTTATTGGTTTACCTGATATAAAATGGGCGCCACAAACCCGAGCATTTTCTTTGAGCTCCTCTGTGCCGCCATTCACTTGCTTGATCACTTTTAGCCATAAACGCCGACGGTTAGCTTGAAACGGTCTGTATGCTGTTGGTATTCTGTAAAATTTTAGTTTGTTGCCGGGTGAATGCCGATTTTTGCACCCGACCACACAACAGGCAGACATTTTAGTGTCCAAGTCGTTAGCTTCAGTTGAAGAAGGAATGTCCTAGCTGTTGTGAAGCTCGACTTCGGTTCACTGTTGCTAACGGCTCAGTAAGAAAGGGAGCCATTGGCCTGTGCTTAGAAGCACCGTCGCAACTCCTCAGTAAGAAAAGTAGCCATTGGCTGTCCCAGAAGGCGCCAGAGGTCGGTAAATAAATGAATTTGCATATGATGTTTTAACAGATACAGGAAGAAAAACGCAGAACCTCGCAGGAGAGACAAAAAAGTGAGTTAGTGAGTTAATTATTTTCAGAACTACAAGTAAACGTACAAATACAATAACTAAATAATTTTAAGATTTTATCTCGGCCAGTGCCTCTCAAAATCTAGACAGCGTAATAATTACATCCGGGCCCGAAGCTAGGATAAGGGATTAAGGCGGGATTTCTTATCCAGGCCCTTATTTCAGTCAGTAGTCATCATAAATGGAAACCAATAATTAATCCACTACCCACTACACATTGTTATCACATCCAAGTATACCTACTGACATTATTTGGCATTTGGCATCATTCATTCAAATCATTGTACACGAAAAAGGATTTTGGATGTTGTTGCAATGACACGTCAATATCAAGTGTGTAGCAGTTTTAGTCTGGTTTGAATCTGCAACCAAACAGGACAGGAAGAGACTATTAAGGACTACATAAATCTTAAGTGCCTGTATATATTTTGTACAATGAGAGCAAATGTATCCAAAGTCACATTTCTTGTTTCCGTAAACATGCTACAATAAACACTGGGTTAGCTTCATTTCCGGTATACATTTCGCCACTAGATGGCTCTGTTGTTGTTTAATGTGGGAAGGTTCTCTCGTTAATCCTTTCAAACCATTTTAATAATGCATATAATTTAACACATAGTAATATTTTATAGACAGTTAAATTACCCAACATTGACTTTTTAATTAAAAGGCTTTCCTTTTTGATCACTTTGCTTGATATGAACACAAACAAATGGAATCAAAACAAATGGAACTCAAACATCAATCAAAGTGGCAAAGCCATTACTGGGGTATGTAGTTATATTTTTAATACTTCATCGACTTTGCAACTAAAGTTGTGGATATTACCAGAATATCAGCTATTAATATTAGATTTATTCCAAACTGTTCAGCACAGTTATATCAAACATATAAAAACATATACTTTACAACGGAATTACTACTGTGTTCCTTCCCTCCTTCCTCCCCCGCTTCTCCCTCAAGGTGACTCCTCCATCTGCACCCTCCCTGGTGTTGCCAATCCCCCTTTTTCTGCAGTAACCACACTATAGCAGGTGGGATCTAGTGCTCTTCTGATTCTATCCCACATGTATCCCCCAACTCCATACTACGGCGTTGGGCCTCCTGCAATCCAGGGAGGGACTAGTGGGTCACAAAGGTTGGCTCAGGGGTCGGCAACCTTTACTATGAAAAGAGCCATTTCACCCACTTGCCCACTAAAGAAAAATAGCCTGGAGCCGCAAAACGTTGTATGTTTAAAACAACATTGGAGGGAAAAAAAAAGACGAGTTGGAGTACTCTTGCTAGTACTGGAGATAAACTTTTGTTTTTAAATGAGCTCTAATTTATTTTTTAGAATCGTCAAATAACTCATTAATAATAATTAATAACTCAAATAACTCAAAGTATTACTCATTTCCCTTCATGTTAACCTGTCAGAGAGAACTGGATAGCATCCTGTCTGCTCATTCAGTCACCAGTCAGAACTCAGTCAGGATGCATTCATGGTCTCACACAAAGTTGGATTTTTGTAAACTCATAACAAAGACGTGCATTTTCACCACACGGGTGCTAAAAAATATTCAAGCATTGCAAAGGGAGCCGCAACAAAGAGGCTGGAGAGCCACATGCGGCTCTGGAGCCGCGGGTTGCTGACCCCTGGGTTGGCTGATTCAACGCAGGAAACGAAAGAAAATGAAACAATATATTGTAGTACACACTTGTTCAGCTCTTCTTTTTTACTCTTGGAGGCAAGGTGAGGCTGCTCGCTGGTTACATCTGACTGCACAGCACCCCCATTTTAATTACCCTCTTCTTCACCCCTCCACATGTCTTTCTGAGTGGAGTGAAATAGTGACAGGAAAAAGAGGATGATGGAGTATATAAACAATGATCGGCAATGGGGGGTTGTATAACTAGGGGTCCATAAGTTCAAATTTGTAATTAAAAAAATGCTGAAAAGATATTTGCTAACATACTTTGCTTTGCTTTTGCTTTGGGCGGGTGTGGTGCTACCTGCTGATAATGTGCAGTGATGCTGACAGCCTTCCATGAGGTCAAGGAGGTCCATGAGCTCCATCCAGACGGAGTGTTGTTTCTGGCACGACGGCCTCTGCTATCACTCACTTGCCTGGTGAGGATTTAGCTACCACAAGCAATTACACATTCATTTTAGCCAGACAGGCTCCCCATCCCCCTTTCGCCTTTTTTTTTTTCTCTGCTATTTCCTCACATCTTTGCAATGCCTGCCCGCATGCTACACACATGATATGACACACACCCCATCCAATACACACATACACACACACCTTTAACCCTCCCATTTTTACCCTGCTTTCATACTTTGCAGCACATCAGCACCGGGCTCAGAGAAATACTCAAAGGACAGACCTGCAGCAAGAGCGGCGAGGCCAAAGGAGTGAAGATGAGAGACGAGGTAAAGGGAGATGTACAGCATGAAATGTGAGGGAGGTAAACCATGCGGGGGTTGAGTAGAGCCTGGTTAATGATATATTGATTTGGTTGAGCCCGGGGCAAATAAGTAGGCGTGCGTGGGAGGAGAAGCGTCACAGCTAGCAAATGGTCTAAAACACCTGGCTGGGATAAGTTTGGTTTACAGTACACTAACACTCGTTAGTCATCGTGCGGTAATCCCAGAGTTGCATAAAAACACGACTTACATCCGTAATTAAGAACCACAGGGAACATCATGAGGAACATCACTACCACAAAATAAAGATATCTAACACAAGAAATGTATATACTGTATATATAGCGGTGTTCTGATCAACCGATCGGCATAATCCATGAGTGAAATCGTCCAATACCGATACAAATACCAATCCTGCTCCAAGAGTGCTACATAGTGTCTGCATACTCCCAAATCCATACTGAGGCGATACTTGATGCAATGTAGTTCTAATCCACTGTAAACTACAAGCACAATAAAACATGTTTAAATTTAACTATCTCCCATTGATATTTAAGTATGATTATATTTGTAAAAACTGAATTATTTGTCATTGAATTCCACAGATACATCACATTTTGCGACAGCCTACATTCTGGTTCACACGGTTACATTAAATAGTGTTAATGCTGTGATTATTAATTCCACTGAAATCTGCCCGACACTCTGAAAACCCTGCCTGTGAGTTTTTTTTTTACGTGTGTACACTCTGCGCCCATCAGAAAATTCACCACTGCGCAGGGTGCGCTTCGCCTGCGCCAAGAATAGACCAGGTCAGAGCTTTCAGTGCACCTCTGGCACATTGTTTTGTCACAAAATTGTCACTGCGCCAAGCTGAATATGTGGACACCTAACCTGGGGCGCCGCCATGGCCATCTTGCCGTAGCCCAGTCCACCAAATTATCTGCGAAATTACCTCTGTGTGGGGTGCGCCACAGTTTGCGCTGCACCACGAAATGAAAGCCTATTATAATATTAACAACTATTTAAACACCAGTACCGCAAAACATGATGGGACTAGACTTATTTGGCATAACCTACCCCAATTGTGGCAAATTAATAAAAGTTGCATAGCGCAGCTGATAGAGCGCTTGGATCCACACCCAGAGAGATGTCTGGTTCAATTAACGATTTGAGCTCAAAATACCAATTTAGTCTTTCATTATACGTTTTAGCATATTTCCACAGCATTTCAGTCAGGCTTCAGCTTCCGAATGACTCCCGTGTTGATACAAAAATTTAGATTTTTGTAACTGTTCAAAGTGTTTCAGTTTCGCTTCAGCTTTTCAGCATTCAAACGCAATGACATTGCATCATCTAGTTTAGTATGCGCTCTGTCTCAGTATGATCTATTGACTCCAATGCAACTTTGCACAGCACCAACACACTTAAGCCAGGTCTAATTTAGAAATTAGTCTACTTACCTGTTAACTTGTAATAGGACACACAGACCAGTGGGTCTTACCTGTTTGGGTCTCTTCCGTCTTTCATACCACTTACTTCACCAGCACCAAACCCCCCACTCGCTCTCCGTCACACACGGCTCTGAGCTAAATTAGACTAATAGCAAAGCTTCTAGCTGCTAAAGCAGCCATTTTAAAAAATGGGGTCTCTGGGGATCACGTTGGATGAAATCACAATTGCTCGAGTGGGAGAATGGAGTAGAATAATGAGATTTCGCTCCTCATAGTGCTTGAAGGTGTGCACTTCAGTCCCAGTGGGCAAGTAAGTCAACTGTACTGATTAATAAACAATGCTCTTTTAATGAAACAATGTATTCGGCAAGTCAGCACGGATACAATTATTGAGCCTCTGATCTCACAGCTGATATACAAGTCAGTTATGTAAATTGAACACGGTTGGCTTTTTTTTTAGTTTTTTTTTTGAGGGCTTTAGCGTCAAAATGGGTATTTCCCATGACTGTTGTTAGCTAGCTCTAACTCGTTTTCTCGCGCTAAAATGCACAGGAAAGGGAAAGAAATATGTGTTCATGTTTCTACAGTAAACCTCGGATATATCGGATTCAATTGTTCCCACTGGTTTTGTCCGATATAAGCGAAATCCGTTATATGTGTATACCGGAAAATGTCCGTTTTAAGCATATATCGGATTTATATCCGGTATATGCGTAAATCGGATTTTATCCGTTATAAAAAGGCACTTCCTTGACTATGTGTCCAATGTACCTGGACGCGCAGGCAACGCTACAAATGACGTTGTATAGCGGCCTGTCACGATTCGGCGAATCGGAGCGCCACGATGCGGCCATCCGATATATGCGAGGGAAATTTAATGGAAATGCATTGGAACGGGACTGGAGATTTTGTCCGAAATAGGCGAAATCCGTTATAAAAAATTCGATATATGCAATGATTTTTTATTGGAAATGCATTACAGAAAAATCGGTTCTTTTTTATCTGTCCGTTGTGAGCGAATTTCCGATATATCCGAGTCCGATATATCCGAGCTTTACTGTATTTCATGTTTCTGTTTCATGTTTCTAGTTGCTATTACAGCCTATTGCTAAGCGACTCATTCGTAAAAAAAAAATCAGGCTGCTAGAAGAGAAGGGAGGGACAGGAGAGGAAAAGAAAGCAACAAGTAGGCAGCTAAAGGTCAGTTCAGCCAAATGTTAAACGCACACCGATGAAATGTCATGGTTTTAATCAGACCTCTCATGTTTAATGAACATTTGGTGTGAGTATGGATGTGTGGGGCAGCTAACCTTTGCCTGTGCTACGGTTGACCACAGTTGACACTAAGTCAAACTTCTAACTGAATCCACAAACCATTGTAAAACAACTTAAGGATGGACTGTATTGTTGTCTATGGGGGCGGTGGGGTGCTACGCCCCTGCCTGTGACCCAAATTACGACAAGCTGTGTACATGAAAATGTGTGAAATTTGTATTTTACCCGAGTCCAATGCAGCATATTATGTCCATGTTATATTACACACTTAAATAACATACGATGAGCGACAAAGTTTGTAATTAATTGCATGTATGGACAGTGATGCAAATAATTCAATCAAATATTTAAGTGACTTCACAGTTCTGCTGAATATGATACCTCAGGGCAGCTGTGGTTGATTGATGCTGTGATACTGAAATTAGGATGGGACATGTAGGAGAGACGTTGCAGCCAAGCGTGACCGTTGCATTAGTCTAACATTTATTAGACCCTTTTGCTATGCTATTATTCATTATGACACTCTAAAAACCCTGACTGTGAGTTTTTTTTTTTTTTTACATGTATACATTGTGCACCCGTCAGCCAATTAAGAACTGCAAAGGGTGCGCTTCGCCTGCGCCAGGAAAAGATCAGGTCAGAACTAGCGAGCTTTAAGCGCACTTTTGGCGCATTGCTTTGTCACAAAAGTTGAAAATGTGGACACCTCCCCTGGTGCGCTACCACGGCCACCTCGGCACAACCCAGTCTACCAAATTACCTGCGCACAGAGGTGCGCTGGATGAAATTACCACTGTGTGGGGTGCGCCACCATTGCATTAAACTTATTAGGTCCCCTTTGCTGTCTTTTTCACTTGGAAAGCCCGCCTTTAAATACCTCATATTTCTCTCATCCCCTCTTTAACCCAATGCCTTCATTTTAAAGCTCTTTTGTTTACACGTTTTGAGTGCCTTGAAGGTGGACATGCGCTATACAAGTGAAAGACCATTTACACACAAAAAAGCAGTTGAATCAAGAAAAAAGATGCGCTGGCAACAGGGACTAAAGACCCACCCACCCAAATGCCACTCTGCCTCCTGTTGCAGAGAAATCATTTAATTCTTTATTATGTTCAACATAATACACACACACCGAGAATCACTCAGGATTTTAGCATTTCTCTTTAATGTGGAGAGCATGCAAGTCAAATTAAGGAGGAATACAAAATTGCTTATAATGAACATTATTTATTCATTACAATTCATTAATTTTATTATATATTAAAAATGGGCTACAACAGAAAGGGAAAGGGCTTGAGCACCACAAGGTGTTTATCTGTTTACCTGCCCGTTTCACTCTATTGTCACGCCTCATTTTCTTTCTGTCCACTTCTCGGCTTTCCTTTGCTTTCTTTGAGTCTTTCATTTATCCACACTCTCCTTCTCACAGCAGCTCAGTTCTGCTTTGAGGCAAACATCGTTTCTACTGTGAAATGGCTTTCAGTAGTAGCGCAGCAACTCTCCCAGAATGTGAATGAAGCCACTGTTATGGCTCTTTCACTGCAACTCTCTCAAAAAGGCCCCCTATTTATGTTTACGTTCTCATATAGTACACTAAATTAAAAACAAAACATGCATCTTGCTGCGGTGTTTTGCATACTTTGCAGCTTGTTCCTCTGAGTGGTTTAATAAATGATGAGACCGATGGTAAGATTCTCCCAGTATTCCTGCCATCTGCCTCTCGAAAGCAAAGGAAGCTTCACTGGGAAGACACTGACTGTTCACAGTGTTTTTCATTAACTTCCACTGTGCCCACATGGGCTAAACTTAATACTAAACTTTCCGTTCCTGTACTTATGTATGTATTATATTTTTTAATTCAAATCTTTGCCTACTGGATGGCACAAGATGTTTGGTTGTAGTTTTACTCTGTATTTCACGTCAAATATTAGCTCTCAACTATATTTACACTGACAGTGAAAGAAGATATATCATATTTAATTGTCCCTTCATGAATGTCCACACATACTACCGGGACACGTGCCAGGTTGGCTACGTATATCTGTCGACTCATCCGGTTGTAGTGCTGTAGTAGCTTTTAACAACATCCTCCACCATGCCATTAATGAGCAGAGTAAGAGTGTTGTTGGATGAGGGCATGGTCTTTAATTCTTGGTCTTTGACTTATTTTTCAACTGTAAATACAGTAAGCCCTCATTTATAAGTGAAAAGGAAGTACAAGTCTGTATTTGATAAATCCAATATTTTGGTAGTTAGAACATAGAAAACCTCTTTACAATCTTCTAGATATGGTTTTAACATGACTAGAGCCCTCCACACATGAAACAACACCCCTATAGTCACCTTTACACTCGTATTATCCATTAAAAGTAACCCTGGGACCACACCGTACTGCTCCGCCTGCGTCGGCCTTACGGCAAGACGGAAATAAACAAACAATACAGCCATATGCGTGAACTCTGAACTCCAGGCAATTACTTTTTAGGCATCCGTGTTAAACCTAAGGTAGTCAGCTCGTCCAGCTGCATACTGGCCAATGTTCACAAACAATCCTGTTGACAGATTAAAATATTTTTCTTTTGATGGGAGGGAATCAGGAATTCCAATCACTTGTGCCTGATGGTGGCGTCGTTAGGAATTGTAAACAAATGTAGCTTTCCCTTACAGCCATAGTAAACACTCCCTACGAGCCATTGTTAACAACGTAAACACAAAAGCAGAACTTCGGGGAGGGCACAGAGCGTATCTCGCCTACAGCGCATGGCCATATAAGGAAGCCCGCCCATGTGTGACATCACAAATGTCCAGTTTTACAACGCCCTCTGAAACTGAGCATTTAGAGCCATCTCAAATTTTTTTTTCAGGGCTCACCTCCAAATGCGCAAAACCTCATTATCCTGACTGCTCTCATATTCTATTCTTTCTGTAGATGTCAGACACTGAAGCAGCCGCTCTTAAATCCTGTCAGGTCGTGTGACGTTTTCGCGTTGACCGCTGATATATATACGACTGATTCAGCAGAGGAAGTCGAAACTGATGGAATAGGAAGCTGTCAGGTAGAAAATGATATTATCACCTCAGAAAGGTCAGAGATAGATAGATAGATAGATAGATAGATAGATAGATAGATAGATAGATAGATAGATAGATAGATAGATAGATAGATAGATAGATAGATAGATAGATAGATAGATAGATAGATAGATAGATAGATAGATAGATAGATAGATAGATAGATAGATAGATAGATAGATAGATAGATAGATAGATAGATAGATAGATAGATAGATAGATAGATAGATAGATAGATAGATAGATAGATAGATAGATAGATAGATAGATAGATAGATAGATAGATAGATAGATAGATAGATAGATAGATAGATAGATAGATAGATAGATAGATAGATAGATAGATAGATAGATAGATAGATAGATAGATAGATAGATAGATAGATAGATAGATAGATAGATAGATAGATAGATAGATAGATAGATAGATAGATAGATAGATAGATAGATAGATAGATAGATAGATAGATAGATAGATAGATAGATAGATAGATAGATAGATAGATAGATAGATAGATAGATAGATAGATAGATAGATAGATAGATAGATAGATAGATAGATAGATAGATAGATAGATAGATAGATAGATAGATAGATAGATAGACTCCCTTTATTGTCATTGCACAAAAACACAGTAGTGAAATTGCCAACGAAATGTCGTTGCCTGGCTCCCATATAATAACAGACACAAAAGAAGTAATAATAAATAATAATAATAATAGTAATGTGGAGAATAAATAGATGCTTAGTGTGGCTATTTTTCAGAGTATGTATGTTTTATCACATCTCTTGTGTCTCTCCTCCTGACGATGAAATTAAGTGATTTCACCCATAAATAATCTATAATCACAGATACTTAATGACACAACATGCTTCACCCTAAACAAGTCATTGGAATTAACGCGTGAACATTTTTTATACCCTATCTTTGCCTGCTCTCCCACACAGTCATTTGCATTTTGTCACTTGGTTTTGTTCCCTCTTTTTTATTCATTCTGTCACACCTGTTATTCAACCCCCGGACCCCCCCCCACCCCCAATGTTTCCCATCTCTGCTTCTTTAAGGCGGTGCACGCCCTCATCTAAATGCACAGCCAGTGCTGAGCTTGCTACCTGCTTTGGGCATGAACAAGAGGCCTCGTCCTTGTATTTGTCGCCCTCCACCAAGTCAAGGTAAATTGCTTACACGCTCTAATGAGGCCAATGAAGTTCTCCCCTATTCGTTCCTCGACACTTCTTATTTCATTCACTTATATGCGGGTTCATACGCAGTCCTGCTCTAACACAATGCAGACAGGCTTCCCTGTACTTGCTCTCTTGCCTGCAGACAAGCAAGGCACAGAGAGGCAGGCGGGAGCAAGGAGGAGGGAGAGGACAGCAAATGAGGTGTGGGCAAAATGATGGGGGGGGGGGCATAGCAAAGAGAGCCCAGCCCTAGAAACGCAGAGAAAGAGGGTGGGGGGGGGGGGGAAGAAGAGGGAACACTTGTAGTGTAAAAAAAAAAAAAGCAGCTTCAGTAGTAACAGCTCAGCGCAGAGTATACTGACGATCAGACACTCGTCAGTGGGAAACAGCCGCCTATTGTGTCCCCCACGCTGCAGTGGGAGGGGGGGGGGGCGGCATTCACCATCACGCCCGAAGGGGAGAAGCTGAGAAGTATCCACCAATTAGCTGAGGATCATTTACATCTTCTTGTGAGGTTGCTGCTGCTGATGCAGACCTGTCTCTGACATCCTGGGATGCTGGCCATGGTTTGGACTTCTTTGCTCCAACATTTGTGGATTTCTCAAATTGACTCAGTGGCAGAAGACAGGAGGACAAAAATGGACTTAATTTTTCCTTTTGGAATCTGAAGGGAGATTAACTTTACCAGGTGCACACGTGGTTATTTTACTCTTTATTTCTTTTGTGCACTTCCTAAAGCAAACAAGGGCAGATGCCGGACTGCAGTAATTCTATCTATGGGAATTAAGCTGCAAAAGCGGAGGTAGTTCTGACATTGTTGCATGTTCTGTCTTCACTTTGACTCAGGTTGTCATGCTCCTCTTGGAGCTTCATTGAGCGCTGACAGTTTTTCCCGTGCTCTTGCATGCATGTCACCGACGGTGCGCATGTGTTAGGCTTCGGGATTACAGCGCCTCCGGAAAGGATACAGGTGTAGTGAAGCCTTGATCAAGGATTAGCTTCTGTAATAGCTTGTCACTGGAAGCCCGCGGTGCCGCGGACGCTTCACATACGGCTCAAGCTGTGACTGCATTGACACTTGCTGCTGGAGGATTATAGATAAAAGGTTAAACCAACATGATTAGACTCAGAGGGCAGAAAGACGGCAGGGAAAGTTATGTTGAGCTTTCTTTTAATTCAGATCCTCCTTGTGGAATCCAAGCTGAGGGTAATATCAGTGAGGACAGTTAAACATAACAGAGCAGAAAGCAAAGAATGAAACATTCATGAAACTTGTGGAAATCTTGACCTCTCTAATAGTCAAGCACAAAATCCAATCAGACCAGATATTGATTTCTCTGGTGAGATAGAATACTTTATTGACTCATTTGTCATCTCAAGAGGTCACTAACTTCATTTTAAAGTGTCATTCAGCCGTGCCCTGCAGCAGGAAGCTCAGCTCATCCAAGCAGTAGCTTGGTAGTTTTCATGATATCTGACAACAGATATGATCAATCTGATGATTTTATTCACAACGGTGAGTGCTCGCAAGAGATGAAGCCATTTGAAGCGAGCATGATATTTCAATATTTCATTGAAAGGCCAAAGAAAAGGGAAAAAAGTACATTTATCTAACCATCCACTTCCAGAAGCACGAAGGAGTGACGGGATGGTAGTAAAACCTGAAGGCAGAGCACAGCAAGCGTGCTGTCAAATCACCTTTGTCAAGACACAGGATTAGAAAGGGATGTGTCTGAAAGGAGCACAAACTTTTTCAAACAGAAGACTACACCCACAATGGACGAATACGAGTGACGTGTTTTGCCCAGAACACAAATGGTCTGACTTCTGAACAAAGCACAAGCAAATGGTACCCAGCACACTGCGATTTCGGCAGGGATGAGTTGTATGTGAAGCTGAGGAAGAGGAGTGTTACAACACGGCAGAAGAGGGTGGGGCATCCCACTGACACAGACAAAGACCTGAACCGGCTGGCATAAGATCCAGTCCGATCACTCCTTTGGACCTCTGTGGTCCTGCAGTGTGTGAAACGTCACAATGGGGTGCAACATGTGCGTGGTCCAAAAGCCAGAAGAACAATACAGGGTCATGTTCCAGGTGAGCCCTCGCCCTTGTATCATTCCCAATGACTGTCTGACATATATTCCTTTCTTTCTCTAGGACAGGTCATTAAACATCCTTTTTGGGAGGCTCCTTAAAAGTCCCATTTTAGCTCTCAGTCCCACATATCCGAGACTGATTTCCATATGTTACACAGTCTCCGAACCTGCAGACTAAGGCTTTTCTATTCTATGTAGATTTTGTTATGTTATTGAGGTATAGTGATGACAAAATGAATTGAGGATAATGGATGATTTAGTCCTGGGGAAAGAAAGTCAACATTTCCCGTCCGACACTGCCATTTTCATTAATTAGCGTCTTCGATGCCTTCTGTTTTGCTTCTAACACAGCGCAGCTCCAAAGTAAGAACCTAGGGTATAGTTATGGGGCCAAATGACTCCACTTGAATAAAACTTTATTTTTGTTATAATTATGTAGATATCTACAAATCATGCGGTGTCCAAATCATCACAAACGTTATCACTGATATACATTTCAGTGAGTGCAAGCCCATTATTATTGTTATAATTATGTAATGATATCTACAAATCATGCGGTGTCCAAATCATCACAAACGTTATCACTGATATACATTTCAGTGAGTGCAAGCCCATTATTATTGTTATAATTATGTAATGATATCTACAAATCATGTGGTGTCCAAATCATCACAACTGTTATCACTGATATACATTTCGGTGAGTGCAAGCCCATTGTTTTTGTTATGATCATGTAATGATATGTAAAAATAATGTGGTGTCCAAATCATCGCAACCGTTATCACTGATATACATTTCGGTGAGTGCAAGGCCATTATTTTTGTTATAATTATCTAAGGATATCTACAAATCATGTGGTGTCCAAATCATCGCAACCGTTATCACTGATATACATTTCGGTGAGTGCAAGCCCATTGTTTTTGTTATGATCATGTAATGATATGTAAAAATAATGTGGTGTCCAAATCATCACAACTGTTATCACTGATATACGTTTTGGCGAGTGCAAGGCCATTATTTTTGTTATAATTATGTAATGATATCATCAAATCATGTGGTGTCCAAATCATCACAACCGTTATCACTGATATACATTTTGGTGAGTGCAAGCCCATTGTTTTTGTAATGAACTCAACACTGGCTGCACAGTGGTTAGTGTGCAGGCCACACAGCTAGGAGACCTGGGTTCGATTCCCACCCTTTGCCTGGGTTTTCTCCGGGTATAATTGGACTTTTGTTAATTGTTAATTGCTATTGTATGGATTAAGATGAGAACAAGCAGAGGGAGTAAATAGAGTGGAGTCATCGAGGAATCAGGATGGATAGGTTGTTAAAGATGGACTCAAATAAAAGTGAGTGAGAGAGAGGTTGCCAGGGTTACAGCCTCAGCACCACCTCAGAGCTTATCTATGCTCATCTGGTGGTGCAGTGCCCAAGGAAGCGCCTGATGGGGACTATAGGTAACACACGTGGTGACCTAACATAAGCTTTGTGATCACGAGGCATGAACAATCCTCACCACACATCGGTGTGCGGTGCAAAATGTTGTTATCTGTGAGGCCTGATGTGCCATTTGGGACACTGGTGCATCTTCTTAGGGGCCCGGACTACTTAATAAGGCTGCATCTGGTGCCAGAAGCAAGAGAGGGGAAGACTGAGCCCCTGTACGGGCATGCTAATGAAACATCCAGGGAAAAGAATTCTTCTTTTTTTTCCGCTTTTTGGCCTTATGTGTCAGAAGCAATTGATTTGATGGAGAAGAAGTGTATAGACAGGCTTTAGGCCCCTTCAAAAATCAACAGGGTGCAGTGAAAGCCTGTCTATGATGTGTTCATGAAAACAAGTGTGATGTGGAAATGAATGCAGGTTTTTTCTAAGTGAGTTCTGTTGAGCCTGAAGGATTTGTCATGACAGGAAATGCGTGTGTTGTCTTCACAGGGTTTAGCATTTGTTTTCAGTAGGTGACATGTTCAGTGTTATGCTATGATTTGTAAAAAAAAAAAAAAAAAAAAAAAAGAAAACAAGCATGAGCTGCGAGGTGAATAATGCACACTGCAACCACAGATGCTCCAGTCAACACAGCCAAAGCATTATTAATCCAAACATTATTTTGCTTCAATAATAACCATACAAAGGGAGCATTAACCCAACATCGGCAGCGCAAAAAGGTGCAAATCAAAACATGTAAAATCCGTTGGCTCTCTTGCCAAAGGACTAAAACTCATACATAATACATCCAGCCTCGGCAATGTTGTACCCCGGTGGTGGGAATCGATTGCCACCCAAAACCCTCCTCGACTACAAAACGCATGCTGCAAGCCAAATGTAAAATTTATAGTGCGTTGTTAAATGGTGTGATTATGAATTGGACAAGACTTAACATGTTGAGTAAACCGTTTTTTTTTTCTGACACAGTGATGCTGGTTTCAAGGGAAGCGGCTACTATGGCAACCGGTGTCATTAAAAAATCCCTGTGTATGTGTGTGTGTGTGTGTGTGTGTGTACGCTTAATTCAAAATAGCATGAATAAACTGATAATTGCAAACAATTAAATGTTTGCAGGATAAAAAGCATAGTGATTTTCCAATTATACACGAGTACCAGTAACATTTTTCTTTTTCTAGCTTACACTTTTTCAGTATTTTAAAATACATTACATGTTTTTGTTAGACAAAATTGTATGCCTTACACTATTCTAATATATAATACATTTCCACAGGCAGTTAAGACCT
Organism: Doryrhamphus excisus; assembly: GCF_030265055.1. Classification (NCBI taxonomy): domain Eukaryota; kingdom Metazoa; phylum Chordata; class Actinopteri; order Syngnathiformes; family Syngnathidae; genus Doryrhamphus; species Doryrhamphus excisus. The sequence continues at coordinate 16,016,414 of NC_080481.1, read as the reverse complement.
TTCAACGCCTCACAGCATTTGGTATTCATTTCTCAAATTAAGTTCAGCCGACTGGCCTGTAATTTAATTTCACCGGGAGCAAACATAGATGTAATTAACTTGTGGAAACTGACAACTCGTTATATATTACATTGGATATATTTTTTTTTTATCTTTGAATGTTCTAACAAAGGCTTCCTAACCTCTGTGGGCCTCATCAGTGTGGTTTGCCGGGCTCAGTGATGTCAGAGAGGAGGGCTTAGCGCTAGCGCTAGGTCAACTGTTCCCGATTGGATTGATTTTCTCAGAGGTGACTGTTCATGTCTGCAAAGCATGGCGAGAAAGAGAGAGAGAAAAAAATCCATTGTTGTGGAATCAAACTGGGCAATAGACCAGTTTTAGTCTGCTTTGACGCTGTGTTGCTGCAAAACAATGTATGCATTTATGTACACATTGATATGCAACATAATTCTCCATAGTCCTGTCCCTCCCCCCCGTTGTACAGCAACTCTTTAAAGGGCTTTCAGATAAAAAAACTAATTATGCATCAACCACTTAGTTATTTCCCAGGAGCTCCCATTGTGTTTCTATACAAGAACCCTCAACCTGTCTGGTTCAATGTTTACATTCACCCAAACTATTCCTTGAGAGCTTGTTTTGTTTTCCCGCAAATTCCCTCCATCATTAGCCTCCTCCCAACCTTCTCTCTCTCTCTCTCTCCTTTAGCGGTCTGCGTTTTCATCTCTTTCATCTCCATCCAGCCTCTACCCCTTAGCTCCGCAGCCCATACAGCCACCACCCACCTCCTGCTGTGAACACTCGCTTTTTTTTTTCTTGCCGCAGCAGTCTCTCTGAATTTTAGTTGCATGTTAAATACAAAGCTCCAAACACAATGGGAATATGGGGATGGCTGAGTCCACATTATTAGGTACACCTGCACAGAAACAACACATCGGGCGCTAATTTTCTAGACTGGGTGTGGCCACTGCACAATTTTCATGAAAAGTGCTGTCTGCCGCATGTGGCAAAGAGGGAGGAGAGAAAGCGCCCATATAAGGAAGTATGTCCCTCTGTGACATCACAAAGGGACAGTTTTACCACGCCTTTTCAAACCGAGCGTTTTGAGCCATCCCAAACTTCTTTCAGGTCTCACTTCCAAATGCGTAAACTTCATTATGTGAAACTTTGGCATCGTTTAACACGAGAATACTACATTCTAACTACATTTATAGGTCAGAAAAGTGGGAAAAAAGCAAAAAAAAAAAGGCATAATAGATCCCCGAAGAAGCCACACAGGATAACCCACCCGCCCCCCCTTCCGGTTCACATTACCAGGAGTAAGTCAAGCTTGTGAACTTAATATAGAATAATGTTAATGTTAGTGTTCTAGTTAAAGGGAGTCACAGACAAACATGTTCAATTTTGTGTTGTGTCTTATCAGCACAGAAGTGCCTAATATTGAAACCCAGTGAGTGTATATGTGATGGCCTACTAACCCCGGGATGTGTGTAATGGATGGTCCATCAGGTCCGGGTAGACAAGTGCTATTAACCAGCATGAAGCCCTCTTCAAAGCAATATGAGCACCCTCATTGATAATGAATGGAAAAAAACCCTCCTCCCTCCACCACGATGGTGTCACTCAGTATTCATACCTGTCACTCATAGACACAGCGGTGCTCCTTGCAGGCCTTTTTGATGCTATGGTATCTTTCCGAACAAGCAGTAATTACACAAGCACCTGAAAGAGATCAAATGTCTTATTTGTTGCCGTGATGCACATTAAGAGGCAGTGAGATTTATGAAGGGACGTTAGTGTGAGGAAGGACAAACACACACAAGGTGAAAAAGCGGCTGAAATAAAAATAGAGTAGCGTGGGTCGACATCTCCAAGGGAGGGACAGAGCAGACAGAAGTGCTGATGCAGCACGGCGGGGTAAGTTCTATAGAGCGAAGAGGAAGCAAGATGAATGGGAGCATGGGGGGGGGGGGGGGGGGGGGCGCAATGGCAGGGAAGGAAAATGGAGTGGGGGTGCAAAGGAGGTTAGAGTGGGTGAGAGTAGGTTTGGTTGCACAAAGGAAGAAATATGAAAACAGACCAGGAAAGAGACAGGCCAGCTGACAAGCTACGTTAAACCTTACATTAGCAGCCACATGCCTCTCATTATGCTCATTATGACCTTGGCATATGGGATGGAAACAAGAGTGGGAAAAAAAACACATGTAGCTGTTCAGGATCATTACAAGTGTAGAATGAATCTATGCAAATGAAAACCAGAAGACTATTTCAGATATTAGACTTAGCAGAGTGACTAAAAAGGACAATGGGTTGAGGCCCCCGCCTTGATATGAAAGTTTAATGTTAGTGCGGCCCGCGCAAGTTTGATATGGATGCTGTATGGTATCATGTACCCAGAAAAAATTATTACGTTTGATTAATGTTCATGTTAAAGGTTAAATAACTGTTAATAGTTATCCTCCCTATGCGTGTGGAAGTGGTAAGTTTTTGGCTATTTCAGTTTAAAGGAAATAACTTGGAGGCTACCGTTTAGGTCGCTAGCGCTCTAGTTTGCGAGTTAGCATGTGTCTCAAGACCCTGCAGTTGCGCAATATGTTGTAAATAAAAAGAGTATAAATGTGACTATAGTCGTGTTTTGTCATGTCTACAGGGCTCTAATAATGCTTTGTTCATTTTAATCTGAAAAAAATAATTTGTCTACCCACCAACTATATGTGGTTTCTTAAGTTTTTATTATTTGCTGTTTTATTATTATTATTATATTTATTTATTTATTACTGATTGATTGATTTTCTTTATTCTTGATTTGTTTATTTATTGTTCATCTTATTTTGGGTAGAAAAATAAAAATTAAGATATTTGAGAACAGTGGAATGTTTTATCAGAGCTTTTTTGTTTTTAATAAATGCGTTTTTTTTTTGTTTTTTTTTTGGAAAACCTGATGCGGCCCAGTCTCACCCAGACCCGAGCTCCAGTGGCCCCCAAGTAAATAGAGTTTGAGACCCCTGGTCTAGAGACAGTGCCACTGATGAAAAGACAGGAAGCAGAACTGGAGGTAGCAGAGATGAGGATGCTGAGGTTCTCATTGGGAGTGACCAGGATGGATAGGATCAGGAACGAGTACATCAGAGGCCTTGGAGTTAAAGTCAGACTGAGGCCAGACTGAGATGGTTGGGACATGTCCAGAGGAGAGATAGTGAATATATTCGTAGACGGATGCTGCGTTTAGAGCTGCCAGGTAGGAGGCGTAGAGGAAGACCAAAGAGGAGGTTTATGGATGTATTTTATGTATAAATACGCTCTATTATTTAATAGCCCAAGAGCTCATCTCTGTGTGGGTTACTTCCAGACCTTTAACCGCACCATTGTTGCTGTCCTTTCGTGTCTTCACAGAAGGGTCACATAAGCGTGCCATGCTCTTTCCATGCTGACGGTGTCTTGAAGGTCTCAAGCTTTCTGCTCTACTGCTCATTGTGATGTGCATTTAGATATTAAAGATGAAAGATCCTTTTGTCCTCCCCCCCGTCTGTGACCTTTTCACTATTATCCATGGATATACGTATCGTCACAGGTTTCATTTGCTGTAGCTTGTCATCCTGTCAACAACGGTAGTTTCTTCATCATCCTGTCATCATTCCATGTCCACTTCATCCTAACTGATTCATATTTTGCAGCCCTCCTCCACACTTCTAAACGCCACTTGCATGATCGTCTGTGTTCTTCAGGTGAACAGAAAGGAGCTCACCCACCTATCTGGGGATCCCACCCTGGACATACGGGACCCTCTACTCTCCAGCATACTGAGGCGTGGAACACGCAGACGTGCAGCTCCCTCAGTGCCCCCTGCTGTGATTGTACCGGTGACCATGGGGATGGCCGACTGCGTGGACAGCTGTACCCAAACGGACATCAGCTTCCAACACATGTTGACTCTCGGCAAGAGCAGACAGCATCCCTGTGGAGCTCCATCTCCACCTGACCCTCCACCGTCGCCCCCACTACCCCCACTCCTGGAGCCGTATCTACTCAATGAACTGTCAGTGACATACATACATAACATTTTCTGTGATCTCACACTGGAGATTACATTTTTTTTTATTTATTTTATTCTTCAGTTTCCTGGAGCCTGTGTACTGTGACCCTGCAGACTACTTTGATATCAGTCAGCATGACGTCGACAGGCAGGACGAGCTGGAATATGAGGTCCCTCATCTTTCATTTATTTAAGCCCCCCCTCCAACTATGAAACCAACATTTTGTCCGTGTCTCTAACAATTGCAGGAAGTGGAGCTGTACAAGTCTCGTCAGCAGGATAAACTCGGACTGACGGTGTGCTACAGAACAGACGATGAGGAGGATCTCGGGATATATGTCGGCGAGGTGAGGATGCCAACTTTATGCTAATGCTAATGGTTTTATTTCATTTGAACATGCATCAGATTACAATCGATTAATTCATCACATTATCAGTTTAATCACATAATTAATCACATAATCAGTTCACAGTTCCACATGTCCGAAAGGAGTAGGAAGAAGCAAAGCTTATTAAATCCTACCCCTCCATCTGGTACTTTTACAATCAGTAACTGTTACATTTGTTCACTTCCTGCCTTTCTAATATAATTTTAAAAAATGTAAATTTTATTTTATAATTTTTAATTTTTAAATTTTTTTACATTTTTAAAATATTTGAAATTAAAACAAGTTTTTGTCTTTTTTTTTTTTTAAAAAGGTTTATTTTTTAAACCAAATTATAAAATAAAATGTATATTTTTAAAATTATATTAGAAAGGCAGGAGCTTTCTAATATAATTAAACAAAATAAATAAATTTTATTTTATAATTTTTAATGTTTTAATTTTTTACATTTTTAAAATATTTTAAATTAAAACAATGTTTTTGTCTTTTTTTTAAAATTTGGTTTATTTTTTATTAATTTTATTTTCATCATCATTTTCTACCGCTTTTCCTCACGAGGGTCGCGGGGGTGCTGGAGCCTATCCCAGCTGTCTTCGGGCGAGAGGCGGGGTGCACCCTGGACTGGTGGCCAGCCAATCACAGGGCACATATAGACAAACAACCATTCACACTCACATTCATACCTATGGACAATTTGGAGTCGCTAATTAACCTAGCATGTTTTTGGAATGTGGGAGGAAACCGGAGTACCCGGAGAAAACCCACGCATGCACGGGGAGAACATGCAAACTCCACACAGAGATGGCCGAGGGTGGAATTGAACCCTGGTCTCCTAGCTGTGAGGTTGGGGCTCGCTAACCACTCGTCTAACAACGTCTCTACTGCTTTTATCCAGGTGAACCCAAACAGTATTGCTGCTATGGATGGCCGCATCCGCAAGGGGGACAGAATACTTCAGGTACAAAAACACACACACGCTACAGATGAACATGAAAAGCAGTAAACTGAGGTCACCACGGTGGTTTGCATTGCATTATACTGTACATGCTGCATATGATACCACAATTCATCAAAACTGATGATCTTAATACAAAATTCACTCCTATTAAGATGATGCAGTTGGACCACATGATGGGCGGGGGGGGGGGGTATAAATATACAGTATTTGATAGAACTGCACTGCCGTAAACATTATTAACACAGTGATGGATTCTTCTTAATAATGTTTACATGAACTAAAGACCTCTTCCACTCCTATCAGATCAATGGAGTGGACATCCAGGACAGAGAAGAGGCGGTTGCTATCCTTACCAGAGAGGACAGCACTAATGTCTCCTTGCTCCTCGCACGACCCGAGATAGAGGTGAGGAAATTGGATCAGGGGGGGTCCACAGGGATGGAGCGCTACAGGGCTCCAGTCTGGGCATGCTGAGCTAAAAATATATTCTTGTCCTTTAGATGGTGGTTTTATTCTGGCTTGCGTCATGTCGGTTAGCTTTGTTGTTGGTCATTCATTCATTCATTTATCCTCACGGATACACCCTGGACTGGTGACCAGCCAATCACAGGGCACATATAGACAAACAACCATTCACACTCACATTCATACCTATGGACAATTTGGAGTCGCCAATTAACCTAGCATGTTTTTAGAATGTGGGAGGAAACCGGAGTACCCGGAGAAAACCCACGCATGCACTGGGAGAACATGCTAACTCCACACCGAGCTGGCCGAGGGTGGACTTGAACTCGGGTCGCCGAGCAGTGAGGTCAGCTAGGTTAATTAGCAACTCCAAATTGTCCATAGGTATGAATGTGAGTGTGAATGGTTGTTTGTCTATATGTGCCCTGTGATTGGCTGGCGACCAGTCCAGGGTGTACCCCGCCTCTTACCCAAAGACAGCTGGGATCGACCCTCGTGAGGATAAGCGTTAAAAAATGAATGAATGAACCGTTTCCCAAGAGAAGGGAGCATGGTCTGCTTCCAAACGTTACAGTACATGTTGGAATTCATGTTTGAACCACAGCTCCCTGATACTACCAGTAGTCATGCCCTTGATCGTGATGTTACCACCACCTAAATAAACGTATACTTTTCGTATTGGCAAGCATATTGATTCCCCCCTCTTATTCTGCATCACTGCTCAAAATCCAGACTCCCACGCTCCATGTAAGATCACCAACATCTGTATGCAGGCCACATTTAATGGACTGAGTGCTGGAGGGCAGATTTAAAAGTCTGTCGTTTCAGTCTAATGAGCCTCCGAGCATGCACACACAGCACTTCATACACGCCCTTGTTATGCTAGGTTTCCCCTTCCGAGTAGATCACAAACTGGTGAAATAAAGGTTGCTAAGGGGGAAACTAAATAAAAACTGGGTCTTGGGTTCTTAAAGGTGGCAGTATGGCAACATTAATTATCCCTGCCATTAAAATGCCATTCTATTAAAATAATAGAATGATATAATTAAAGAAAAGAGTGGAAATGAGTTTATTCCCACTAAATACTCAGACCTTCAGCTGTGGGTGGACACCACAGGTGCTTCCACTTGCTCCTAACGAACAAGGTTCTTGTTTAGGGGGAAAAAAACCCAAAACTCATAACACCCTTATACTCGGAGAGATAAAATATACCACCTTGAATACCTGAGAAAAGCTGCCACGAGGTCTCCTCATTCAGATTCCGTGGAGCCAACCAAGGTACGGGCTCATCAGAGGGAATCGCACAAGCCGAGATTAAAGTTTTATCTGCCGCCCTGTGGGAAAGTGGAGAGGGTTGTGAAGACGTAGTCCAGGAAAAAGAACAAAAGATGAACAGGATCAATACCTTTTGCAGTCTGAATTCACATGGAACCAATTAGGCAAAAGATCAACTGTGCTCCCAGGGGTCGGTCACCGCTCGTTTAAGAGCATTTGCATGATATTCAATCAGGAGAGGAGAGAGCATCGTGGAGAGCGACGGTGCATTAGGCTTGAGTGCATTTTAGTCTTAGTCTCCTATGTAACTTTGTCAATCATGAAAACGTCCATATTGCTACACTTAAACTGTTGTTAGCTACTCGCTAAAATGAGGGGAATTGGGCTAAACGTTCACCTCCACTGTGTTACCTGTGGTGCCAAACTTAGACCCCATTGGGTTGGATTGGATTGGACTAATGCTAAGAGTCTGTTGGGCCGGCGCCAGTTGGTGCCAGTTGGCGCCAATGCAATTTGCTGTGGCGCCTAGTGTCACCAATAAGGTGCCTAGTGGCGTGCAGTGGCTCATTTTAGTTAAGGGGACCTATTATGTTCATTTTAGTTAAGGGGACCTATTATGTTTATTTTAGTTAAGGGGACCTATTATGTTTATTTTAGTTAAGGGGACCTATTATGTTCGTTTTAGTTAAGGGGACCTATTATTTATGTTTTATTTAAGGGGACCTATTATGTTTATTTTAGTTAAGGGGACCTATTATTTATGTTTTATTTAAGGGGACCTATTATGGTCATTTTAGTTAAGGGGACCTATTATGTTTATTTTAGTTAAGGGGACCTATTATTTATGTTTTATTTAAGGGGACCTATTATGTTTATTTTAGTTAAGGGGACCTATTGTGTTTATTTTAGTTAAGGGGACCTATTGTGTTTATTTTAGTTAAGGGGACCTATTGTGTTTATTTTAGTTAAGGGGCCCTATTGTGTTTATTTTAGTTAAGGGGCCCCATTGTGTTTATTTTAGTTAAGGGGCCCCATTGTGTTTATTTTAGTTAAGGGGACCTATTGTGTTTATTTTAGTTAAGGGGACCTATTGTGTTTATTTTAGTTAAGGGGCCCCATTGTGTTTATTTTAGTTAAGGGGCCCCATTGTGTTTATTTTAGTTAAGGGGACCTATTGTGTTTATTTTAGTTAAGGGGACCTATTGTGTTTATTTTAGTTAAGGGGCCCCATTGTGTTTATTTTAGTTAAGGGGCCCTATTGTGTTTATTTTAGTTAAGGGGACCTATTGTGTTTATTTTAGTTAAGGGGACCTATTTTGTACATTTTTTGACTCCAAAAAAAAAAAATTGTCCGTAAACCGGTACTGGGAGGCCCTAAGGGTACTGATTTGTGGTTATGCATATTTAAGCCAAGTTCTAATATAATTATATGTAAAGAAGTACTACTAAGCATGCAGTATGGATCAAATGACAAAGCATAGGTTAGTATTATAATATGCAGTATTCCATGGTAATGTAATTTTTATTTTTTTACATAAGGTTTGTCGAGGGTCATTTTTTTTTTAATGTGTTTATTTATTCCAAAAGCTTGTAAATAATGTTCTCCTCCATTAGAACGACAACCAGATGGACCCAGATGAAGCAGAACTGGAGCCACTGGACAACGGCGTCCATCTGCATGGCACCTCCGTGCCGCCCTCCCCTCTCGACGGTACCATGGCCTGCGGGGGCCACGGCTGCTTACTGAACCGAGACTCGCCTCATTTGCTGAGCGTCAGCCAGGAGCTGGACAGCGGAGTGGGTCGCACGGACGAAAGCACGCGCTACGAGGAGTCTTCGGAACACGACCTCCTCGGAGACGACCAAACCAGCGCGTCCAACACCAACGCCACCAACACACCCGGGAGCCTGCGCAAGTTTTCATTCAACAGAAGCGACGCGGTGCCGTTCGCGTACTCCCAGGATCTCCAATTCAGCACCGACTCCCTTTTAGGGTTGGACTGTGTCAGCGGTGGGGGGTCGGATCAGTTGGAGCCCGGCGACAGAATGACGATGCCTGGGTTGACGGAAGAAGAGTGCGAGCGGTACAAAGAGCTCCTGGAGGTCAAGTGTTACTACGAGAAGAACAGCAGCGTCTCGCTAGACGAGAACAGGAACGAGAGCCTGACGCAGCAGGAGATGGCGCTCCTGGAGGAGGAGCTGCGCCACTTGGAGTTCAAGTGCCGGAACATCCTGAGGGCGCAGAAGATGCAGCAGCTGAGGGAGCGTTGCCTCAAGGCTTGGCCTCTGGAGGACAAAAGCGCACGCTCGGAGGAGTCGTGCCACCACACGCTGTCGGACATCAACGAACTTCCAGAGCGGGAACGCTCCGACAAGGACAGCACAAGTGCCTACAACACCGGAGGGGAAAGCTGCAGGAGCACCCCGCTTGTCAACGAACAGCACCCTTCTCCTTCCACACCAAGCCTGGAAGGAGAACCTCTGCTCCTGTCGAGCTCCTCAAGACAAAGAGAACGAGCGAACCGCTGCTGTGAGCGAGCGGACGGCGTCCATGCCAACCTCAACCAAGCGTCCCACTCTCACAGGAGAGCATCCAATCCTGGAGCTAAACTCGGCTCCTTGTCCCGCGATGGAGGCGCTCGCAGGGGTTCGGACGGAGGAGCCAGACGTGGTTCTAAAGCCAATGAGGGGATCGCGAGGCCCGGAGGACGCAGTGCGGAGAACAGTCCGTACATGTCTCGGCGTCAGAACGAAACCAAGCTGCCTCAGCGCTACCTGAGCTGCATGCACCTGAGGTCCCCCTGTGAGGTCACCTGTGAAAAGCTCGGGGGACTCAGACATGGAACCAGAGACGGCGCCGACGACCACCAAGGTGGAGACGTCAGCCCGATGAGCCTGGGTAGCACCTGTAAGGATGTCGCCCCAATACCGTTGGGCCCTCGCATGGAGTGGAAGGTGAAGATCCGCAGTGACGGATCACGCTACGTGGCAAAAAGACCCGTGAGGGACCGCCTCCTGAAGGCGCGGGCCATTAAGATTCGAGAGGAGCGTAGCGGCATGACGACGGACGACGACGCGGTGAGCGAAATGAAGATGGGCCGCTACTGGAGCAAAGAGGAGCGCAAGCAGCAGTTGCAAAAAGCCAGGGAACAGCGGCGGCGTCGGGAGATGATGATGCAGAGCCGCCTGGACTTCCTCAGGGAGCGGGAACAGGGGGGCGCCGGGGGACAGCAGGGGGCCACGCAGCAACAAGACGCCAACTCAATCCTGGAGCTGTGCCAGCGCAGGAGCACAAAGAAGCGAAGTCGGAGGATTTTGGACAACTGGATCACGATTCAGGAACTGCTGACGCACGGGAGCAGGTCTGCTGACGGGAGCAAAGTTTACAACCCACTGCTGTCTGTCACCACGGTCTGAGATGAAGAGAAGAAGATCTCGGTTGATTGGAACCAGATGGAAAAGAAGAAACAAGAGGACAAAAATTGTCAAAAAACATTGAAAAACTAACATTCTGTTCATTAGCTTAACAAATGCTAATGTTGGACACCTAAGATAATTATTTTAAATTTATGAAAACAACCTGAAGGTTATGACAAAAATGTCAAATTTAGATTAGATATACTGTTATTCGTCCCTCTGGGGGGTAAATTTACATAAAACATGTTTCCGCCCGGTTTCGAACCGGGGACCTTTCGCGTGTTAGGCGAACGTGATAACCACTACACTACGGAAACTGATGAACCGTATCGATAGTGAAAAACGCCTTCACTTATTCACTACGAACGACGATGTGTGGCAGCCCGGTTTCTGCTCTGCTCGCACCCGGAAGACAGCACATCTTGAATGTCTAACATTTTACAAGCTACAAAGCACACATTTTTGTATTTAGATTTTTTGCACCAACTTCATAGAAATTAAATGTGAATATCATGGTTAACTAATGTTAACAGGTCAAAATTTGATGGGTATTAAAAAATAAATAAAAGATTGGGTGTGGCAAGGCAGAAAAAAAAATCATTGCCACTTGCTTCGAGCTTTGAAAATAAAGAGAACAGCGCCATCTGGTGGCTGGTTTGGGTAGCGGAGGTATGCTGTTTGATTTCGGGTGAATTTGATCCTGATTTTCCCGTTTTAGATCATCCGATGGTGCTTTTAGGAAATGGTAGATTCATGATGGTAGTTTCAAAACCTAAACGAAGCACAATTATTAACAGTTCAACACTTGATAGTGAATTTACAAAGCACATTTTGTCATCTTCTGTTTACTGACTAAATAGTCATTCAGCTCTAGCATTTATTTAAAAAATGCTATTTATAATATCAATATTAGGAGCTGCACGTGTAAAAAAAAATAAAAATAGACCTCTTGGCCTTCCATGTGAAGACTTTTTTTTACATGCATGTTTCATATTGACTTTTCCATGTACTTTCAGACCACTGCTTTGACATCCTGTGTGAATATACTAGTATAGACGACGGTGATGTGATTGTTTGTTCAATGTTGTGTCGTGTAGTACGTGTTCCATTTTACAGCAAAATACTTTTTATGAAATAAACGCTGTTCATGAAGTGTTTGGTGTTATGTTTTATGTCACTGCTGAACCTGAAGCGTCTCAAGGAAAGAGTCAAGTGTTTTCTAAACAATTCTAAACCTTTATTTTTCTACCAAGAGTGAAAAGAAACAAAAAGGCAACATTAAAATAAAACGTTTATACACAAACATGACAACAGTGTGTCTCTGCAATAATAATAATAATAATATTGTTTGAAACAGAGAAATAAAATAAACCGACAAAGTGAGTTACCATAAAGTTATCTTATTTTGCAGATGAGGGAGAGAAAAGTGGAACTGAGGATAACAGACATCAGCACTTGAACTTGGAAGTTTGACAGTGCTATTTAATGGCGGGGTTGGGAGGGCGGGGCAGAGGGGGATCCATTTTGGGAAAGTAGCACCAAAAACATTAATGCCTGTTTTAAACACTTTCCAAAATGTCAGTATATTCATAATCTTGTGTTCTCTCTCTCTCGGAACGAAACTTAACAAGATTCAGTACACCTAAAAAATAAAAATAGTCATGGTTCCGCTGCACGCCAGGATCCTATTTACGGCCCAACAGAACCCAACAGAACCCGATAGCTTATCCACCAACTTCAACACTGTGAGCTGAAGAAAAAGAACCTACAGCAGCTGGCGCTCGTGGGGCTTCCACTCAAAGTACTTAATACGGTGGCGGGGGGGGGGGGGGGGGGGGGGGGGGGGGGTCACAAAGCATACCGACTTACCTCGGGGACAATTCTAGACCAAATACACGGCTATCACAGAAGTCCCACATGATCCAACAGCCTTAATTAGATGACAGGTGAGTGGGGGCCCCGGGGGGAAAAAGTGGAGTGGAATTTTGTCAGGGTTGACAAAGAAATCAGGGCTTTGATGTGATGCGTTTGAGTGAAACTGGAGTGTAGAAGAGTCTTGGCTCTAAGACGTCTGATTTAATGAGGGATTAGGTGGGCACTGAGGACAGGACCGGGATGTCCTGTGAAGGGTTTTTTTTTTTTTTCCTGGCAGTGAATCTCTGCCCTCTCAGATCCAGCATCCACCATCACAGACTCTTGAGGGGGGGGTAAAGTTTAAATCAATCTTTGCAGAGTCATGTATGAAAGGAATAAAAGGATAACCATACCTCTGTATGTACCTGGGCAGGTAGGTGAGGTGAGGGGCCGAGGCTTAGGGGGCAGGATTTCTTGGGGTCGGATTCGTCCAGTGGCCCCACCCCGGTCCCCTCCCCGCTTCCTCCTCGGTGGCTCTTTCTTTTCCTCTTGGAGTCTTTAGCACGTCCTCGGCTGCTTCGCCTCTGTTCTTCAAGTTCAATCTTCGGGCGGCATGGAGGACGACGGGGTTAGAAGACATGCAGCTCATGTTGAACATCTAAAAAGGAGTCAATAACGCATCCTGAAATACGCATACCTGGATGAGCGTGTGCAGTGTTTCAATAGGTGGATCGGAGGCAGCTTGCAGGACTCTGCCGATGATGTGCATCTGGTCCAGGGAGACTTCGAGAAGGTCGCCTTCCAGCTGCAGCTGCTCCAGTCGCTCCTTTGTGGCCGAGGAGAGCTGCACCACCTGACCTTTGAGCTGAGACAGCAGGGGTAGGAGAGCGCCCACACCTGAGCGTGCGGAGCAAACTGGTTAGCAACAGTGGCGTGCGTTACGTGGTTGAACATGTGAGACACGGCGACCTACCAGCGGCACTGCGGTCTTTGCTGATGCCGTTCTCGCAAGCAGCCTGAAGAAGAATCACGTCAGGAAAAGAAGTCATTTTTCATCCAAAAAAAAAAAAAAAAAAGCAAGACTTTCTGTCTAATTCCTAAAACACGTTGACCTCCATTACCTGCGTGCCGTTGGTCTCCTTGGTTTTCTTTTTAGGCGAATCTTCGGTGAGATCAATGATACCGTCCTCACCTTCTCCTCCTTCCGAGTCCGACAAAACAATGACGGAGCTGGCCTCCGCCTCCTTTTGCATATCCTCCTCACAACGAGGAGTCTCTTTGAGTTCTTGCAGCGTCTGAAGGGCTTGGCGCAGCTCGGGGATCTCCAGCGCCTCTTTGGCACGGCCCTGCCAGGTGATGGCTCTCTCCGTGAGACACTGCAGCGCCTCCCCTTCGGGCAGACGCACGGGCAGTCTCTGCAAGGCTACGAGTAAAGCCAGTATGGTCTCCAGGCGAGGGCGCCGTGACCGCTGACAACGCGGACACAAGAATCGCGAGTCCCACTCCCACCAGCAGTGCAGGTTACTTGGCGGTCCGGACGCGGGCAGCAGAGAAGGGAAGGGGACGCAGCCGCAGTGGAACCAGTCCTTACAAAGATGGCAGCGCAACTGAGGGGTGCGCGATGGAGTGCCGCACACGCAAATGGACGGTGCGGGGGCGTTACCAGTGTGGTTGCCGTTCTCTTTGACAGAGTTTTCAGATTGGGTGGATGGATCCGTTTCCGTGGTCCCGTTCCCGTCCTTGTGACTCTCTGCATCAAGTCCGGTCTTTCCCATGTTGACTTTCTGCAACCTCAGTAGCACCTCTTTCTCACGGTGCTCCCCTTCTTTGAACGCCATCGCCTGGAGACAAGAGGCACACGTTGCATCACACCCAAGAAAAACCTCATCAGTAGAAGTCAGTCTTAAGATTGCGACACGCTTGGCAAACTCACAATGGCCGCAGGGTCCCGGAGGTCCTGAGCAGAGAGGCCCAGGGTGTTGGTATCGCAGTCGTCTAACGGGTCGTCCAACGGCTCCGCCTCGTCGTGTCTCCTTTTAGCACACGGACACAACACCTGCGAGGCAAAACCACGCGTTAACATCATAAACGTTACACAATACATGCGGATTACGATGGTCGACGCGTTCGTGCACCTCAAGAAGACTGTGCTGACTGCTCTTCTTCAGGAAGGTCTTGGTGGCCTTGTCCCGCCACGAGTGAGCGGTGGCCACCTGCAGCTCCAGTTGTCGCAGCTCCTCCATGAAGACAGGCAGGTCCCTTCCAATGGCCACCAAGCCCTCCAGGTCATCCAGACACGGGTAATGCTCCCCATTCTATAAAAAGGAAAACATCATTTTTGTCATTTTGACATTATGAATATTTCATTTGAACATGCATCAGATTACAATTGAATGCATCACATAATCAGTTCCCAGTTCCACATGTCCAAAAGGAGTAGGAAGAAGCAAAGCTTATTAAATCCTACCCCTCCATCTGGTACTTTTACAATCAGTAGCTGTTACATTTGTTCACTTCCTGCTTTCCATAATACAGTTTAAGGTTTTTTAAAGAGAAATTGATTTTTTTTTTTTTGCAGTTTTCATTTCACTGATGACTGCCTTGAATGAACACTTATACAAGAAGCATTTGGCTTGAAAGTATGGTATAAACTTTTTAATTTTATTATTATTATTTTTAAAATAATGTGATATGAGCATCCAATGCCATAATGTGTACCATAGTGCGTGTCAATATAGTGATATATATAGCACATCATGACTGGTTCAAGACTCTTCATCCTTGTATTTAGCAAACATCAACTGCTTGTATTGTTTCTTGAATTGGCTCATCGTTGTGCATTGTTTGATTTCCTTAATCAATCCATTCCATAGTTTGATTCCACATACTTAAATGCTATGGCTTTTTAACGAAGTCCTAGCATAGAAGTGTTTCAAATGTAGTTCTTCCCTGAGATCATATTTTATTTTTAGCCTTATGCATTATTTTAGCTGTTTGAAGATGAACTATATCAGCAAGTTGAAGTATTTGTGATTTTAGAAATAAGGAGTTCTCTGTAGGCGGCATTATGAATTATCCTTACTGACCTTTTTTGCAGTACATTTAGGGAGTGAAGATTGCTTTTATAGTTATTAGCCCATATTTCCACACAATAAGTAAGATATGGTAGAACCAGAGAGCAATAAAGAGTTTGGAGAACAAATTTTGCTTTGTTATATATAAATATTTCTGGCCACCTTATGTTGTATATTTGTATTATGAGGTTTCCAGCTCATATTTTCATCTATTGTGATCCCCAGATATTTATTTTCGTTCACCCTTTTGATGTCCAAACCGTCTATTTGTATTTGCTGGTGCGTGTCCTTTCTGCTGTTAGCAAACAGCATGATTTTAGTTTTATTTAGGTTCAAGGACAATCTATTATCATCAAACCATCTTTTTAGTGTGACCATTTCTTCTCTGACCTTTCTAATGATTTCGTCTGTACTCCCTCCAGAACCAAAAGCACAGCAGCAGTGAATCCCATCACTTTAAGAGACAACAAAAGGTATGTTTTACCTGGATTTCTTCCAGGTCTGTTACCCAAGCGCGTGCACGGCTCAGACATCCCTGTAAAGTTTCGATGTTGGGCAGCTTGACTGGAATGAGCTGGGCTTCGTTTACAATTGCCTCCAGGGTTGAGAGAGGGTGTTTTTGTCTGGACAAATAAATAACTTCAGAACAAGGCAGACAGGTTGTAACACGACGTGACAGCGGCTGTCCGTTGTGTGTTGTACCTTTGTTCCAGACAGATCTGCGCTTTCTCCTCCCAACGTTCTGCAATTGTCAGCAGCTCCTGCAGCTCTGCCATGGCCGTCTCCACAGATGCGCTCTGAGGCACGCTGCAGCCCGCTTCCAGCAGGTTCCTCAACACCGCCAATGTTACCTCCTGTCTCTCGCCTCCCTCCGAGCCTAAGGTGCGCCTGACCTCTGCCAGCCAGTGTCCCTGCTCCTGGAGGCCCTGGAGTAAACTACACTCCGGCACCACCACGGGCATTTCATTCCCCTGCTCCAGTAACATCTGTAACTGCTCTGTGGGTGGAGAAGCCTTTCTCCAGTCACGCTCGTTGACCAGCTCCTGAGCTCGGTTCTGGTAATCACTCACCGTCTGCAAAACCGCCTTAAAAGATAGAAAAAATGGTGCTGATTGCAGAAGCAAAATATTTGATTTTTCTAGTAATGTCACAGCTGTTGCCAAATCGTCAGTTAGAAAAGTAGGTACTGGCTGGTTAGCACGTCAGCCACACAGTCGGGAGACCTAGGTTTGATTCTCTACTTGGGCATCTCTGTGTGGCGTTTGCATGTTCTCCCCGTGTGTGCGTGGATTTTCTCCTGGTACGCCGGTTTCCTCCCACATTCCAAAAACATGCATAATTGGTGACTCCAAATTGTCCATTAGGTATGAATATGCTGGAGCTTATCCCAGCTGACACTTAGGGCGAGAGGCAGGGTACACCCTGGACTGGTCGCCAGCCAATCACAGGGCACATATAGACAAACAACCATTCACACTCACATTCATACCTATGGACAATTTGGAGTCACCAATTAACATAATAATCGTATATATGTGCGACAAAAGAATAGGAACGTAAAAAATAAAGTCACATGGCTCGGCTTGCTCTGTGGTTTCTGGTATTTCTGTACTTCAGCTGTGAGGATCTCCTGCTCGTCAGCCATGTTTTTCCGCATAGTTAAAAAATTTCCTACGTGGGTGGTGTGGAAAATTTGTCCACACAGATGCTGTACGAAGGGGCGTGGCTGCAAAAGTGACATAATATGGCCGCTCGGAGACGCAACTCTCAGGAGCCCCACTGCTGCTCAGTGAGAACCCAAACCGCAAGTCCCCAAATACCACAAAACTCACCAACGACGGCGGGAAAAAGTAGCTACATTTTCGACTAGTTGCTTTTGAGAAAATATGTCGCCAAATTGTCAACACAGAGTGTCACAAGATCCGGTCCTTACCTGCACTTCCTCCAGCTGACCCATCACACACGGCAGGTTTTGCATGGTGTCTATCAATGATTTCAGCTCCGCCAAAGTCATTTTAGCTTCACTAAAAAGACAGCAACGTGTGAATGTTCTGATATGACCAATTAGCAAAACACGTTCCACCTCCTCCATCCCACCTGGTATTTGAGTTAGTGAGGAGTTCCGTGCTCTTCTGTTGGCATTGCTCGATGTCTTTGAGAACAGTGTTGAGTTTTCTTAGAAGTTCATTATCAGGAAACTTCCTTTCTGCTGCTTCGGTTTTCAGCATCTCCAAGTAATCAATTCCTGGGATTTTCAATACCAAATGAGTTGAAATGAAATTCTACTCCATACATTAAAAACGTGAACTAAATGTGTTTACCTATCTTGTTTCCTTCCTCTTGTTCAAGAGCCTCTTTTACCCTGTTGGCCCATGAATCAAAGGACTCTGAGCGAACCTTTAATCGGTGCAACATGGCCAACAACTCATCCAAGGTATATCTGTACCTGTGAAGAGATAACAAAATGATAATGTTGCCAGTGTACATTAAAATAACAAAAGGGGGTTTCATATCTCAAAAAAGTAAATGTCCCAGGTGTCAAGGGACAAATGTTGAGCACAGTATATACATGCCGTGGTTTTCAAACTGGGGGGCGGCGTTATGACGGAGGGGTGTGGGGCTACCATTACCACGTTTCATTATTATTTATTTTTTTCAAGAAAATGTTCAATTTATATATGACTATTTGAAAAGATTGTAGCTTAAAAATGGTAATAGTTAAAAGGCATGGTATAACTCTCCATCTCCCAAAAAAAAGTTTGGGAACCACTGACCTGAGGTAAAGTTTGTCAGTGGGGCAGTTGCACAAGTCCTGAGTGTGATACAGACACACTAAACACTCGGGGCAATTTGAGCAGGCCAGTGCTGACAGGAAACATGTTGTCTTGCATTTGTCACACTGTCGCTCATCATCCGGTAACAGCTCAAAAGCCTCGCGCTCAGCTTCGGTGATGCCCTGCATGCAAAGCACATATTAGAGTTGAACTATCCGATACACAACCAGACACACAAAAGGAACAGAGCCAAGAAAATGTCCCTCACCCTTTCCATGAGAGCTTTTCGGAGCTTTCTCTCCTCTTGGACAATAATAAACATTTCCCGGTGTGTTGCCGCAGCTAGATTAAGGTCCAGTTTCTCTGGACTGGCTGCCATTTTACAGGTGAGTTCTTCGTGGGAAAACACACAATACCTTCGCAAACGTCGATAATGCTCAATGCAGGAACGCCCAGCAGGCAACTGCAGCAAGACAAAAAAAAAAAACAAAACAATGGTTCATCTCATTGTGTCAAGAGCATATGACACAATTCGGACACGTACCCAATCTGCAGTACAGAAGTTTACTGCTTCTGCAAAGTTATATCCCTGATTGAAGCCGCTGTGGTAGGCTCGAGGGAAGGTGATGACAAACTCACCAGCACACTGGTTGGTGCGTACAACCTGAAAAAACAAACAAACATAAAGTTACTTTGAGCCAACATTATTTGTGCTGCTAGCATACGCATTGATGAGACATACCGGTACACCATGAGCCATGAGAATGTTTGGGTTCATGATGGTGACCAACTGGTGCAAGAGGTCAGGCTGGAACTCAAACAACTCTGGGGTCAGTTTCTTCATCACCTCCTCCAGTCGCTCAGCGGCCACAGAAGGAACCCCATACCAGGTCTTGGGCTCACCCCTGATGATAAGAACACTTTTAAAAGCTGTGCCCAAGTTAATATACAACATCCAGAACTATTCAGAAACAAAGTGGCTCCCGTACCAGTGCAAGTAGTTGATTGAGTAGCTCCAATGATCCTCAATATGCCAGCAGAAAGCTGAGAAGACCATGCCGACGTAAAGCCAGGGCACCTTCATGCCGGAGATATCGCCATTAATGTGGCACAGGAGAGACTGTTCCAGCACAGGCATCACGTTCAAGTTCCAACCACAGCAGGCGTAGTCCTGAGGGGTACACAAGTAGAGTGTTATTTAATCACATACACAATGGATTTGCTGTTTGCCTTGACTTAATATGTTTACAATGCACATACTTCTCTCCAGTTTTTACTCTTTATTTCTTATTAGCTGAAAACCTTGTGGTTAAGAACCAGTGATTTATAGAGGAAAATCTAGAAAATGATCAGGGGTGCCCAAACTATTTCATACCACTGTAAGTACACTGGCCTCGCGTAATTCTTCAACATCAATGATTATCTGTTCCTGTGCCTGAAAATGACACCTGTTTCCTTGTCACATGACTTCAAGTTCTGCTGTTTTACTACAATTTCTCTAACTTTGTTACATTTGCAGACTTATTTGGTGTTGTCCTGGTTTATTTTGTACAAGGTTGACGCCATCATTAATTACATGCAAATTAAATGATATGTTCCATTATGCTGTATTACTACGGCCATGATCGAGTAGGCTGTCACTAGTACTGTGCTTTAGGTGTAAAGTGGAGTGAGGCACAATATGATTGCCCTACTTTGAGTACGGCCTAAGACCACAATACCATTAATAATGTGCTTTTTGAATGTGTCCGTGTGGGACCGTATGGGTGCTCTGTAGCGAACATGTCACAAACGCGAGTAGGCACACCTCTTCCTCCTTTGTCAGACTCCTCTTGCCCGTGTTCATTGGGAAGCCGCTGCCAAACTCTTTCGAGTGGATGTCTGCTCCGTACTCAACAGTCACGTCCTCCTCTATGCTGCTGACTAACCTCCAGAACTCCCTCTCCACAAGTTCTGTGGGAACCATCTGCAGAGGACAGAGCAACAGATGTCTCCATCTTCATGCCTTATAAAGCAGAGCTGTGCGTCATAATGGATTTGGAGTTTGCTTACATGGACAGGCATGTTGAAGTAATCTGCTTTAAATGCATCAGCCATCTCTCCAAAACTCTGCAAACTGTACTCTCGAGTTGCTTGCTCAAATCCAAATGCTTCTGAAGGCTTTTTGCACTCCTGCAAATAAGGAAACCCGACAGCAATGAGTTTTGTATGCACGACAAAACCTTACACAAGATATTTTTACAGACAGTAAAATGTTCTTTTGAAAGCTGAAACTTACTTCTGCAACACACTTTGGGCATCGCCAGTTGCCTTTTGGCGGATCGGTGAGTGGAGGCAGTAGGCAGAATGTGTGGTAGTTATCATCACAACCATCGCATAGCATGAGTTTCTCATCATCATCTCCACGACCACACATCCGACACACAAAGGAATCCACCTGTGGCAGTATTAATTTCAGTAATCAAAGGTTTGCAAATGTTCGTAAAAATACCGGCAGAAAAATATATTGCAGAAAACTTTAATGGGCACAAATGGTTTGTGTTTCACTTGGGAAGTTGCACTGTCTAACAAAAATTCCCAGCATTCCAAGTCTGACTTGCATACGAATGGATCTGTTTACTTACACACTGCATGTTGTTGAGATTGCGCCGTAGCCTCATGGTCATTTTGGTGCATGGACCATCTGTAATATGTTGATTTATTTCTTTCTGACGTTCCTCCGATTCTTCTTTCTTCACTTCAGCCATAACCTCTACCTTAACTTCTGTTTTGATCTCTGCCTTGACTGTGATACTGGAGGGAGGCAGATGGGGAGTAGACGAGCTCTCGTGCTCGCTTTGTTGTGTCTCAAGAGGCTCTTTGACAGAAGTGTCAGCGGGAGGAGATGCTGTATTGTCCTTGATCGTCACAGTTTGAGGCAGTTCATCTACTAGAACATAGTTAAGGTGAGTCATTACAGGACTTGCATCAGAAGACAACCAGACCTTATACTGCTTACCCTTCTTCCTAATGCCTCTGTCACGTGCCACGAGTCCAAGTCCCATCATCTTGGGCCCTGCACCGTAGATCTGAAGCTTTTTCAGTTCTGGGTTCTTCTCTATGTCTTCCTCGGTAGGTTCAGGCTGTGAATAAAAGCACATGATCGTCATGAAATAATAGACACAGGGACGCTGCTTTCCAAAGTACACAAGCCATGTACCAGATGCAGAACAAACTTTAGAAATATAAAGTTTACAACCAAAGTATCACTAGAAGGGGTTATTATAACTAGGTTAGAAAGGAAAGCTCCAAGGTTATGACCCATCACCAAAAGAAACATTCGAATCTACAACCATACATCGAGACTAGAACACAGACCACTTTTCATGAAACCACCACTGACGTTCTCATAGCAGTGGTGTCATGATACACAAGTAAGGGTTTCAGGAGAATGAGATCAAACTATATTTGAACCTCACTTTTAAGAAAGCTACAATGGCAAATTTTAAGACTGGACAAAGAGAATTATTTAAACTGAGACACAAAACAATGAAGGTATCGCATGCATCATGACCCAAGCATTATGCTTTAAGCAAACTGAAACAACAATACCTAAAAATTATTGGTTTTAATAATGACGGCAGTTATGCTATTTTTGGCACTTTGTATCAAGTTGTGGACTCGTATACAGCAGCTTCACACGTTAACCCACACGGAAAGCTTTCTAAATCTTCCAGATTCTGCACCTCTTTCTTCAGTGTTTACATGGACTTCCTGCTTCAAACCCAAATGGTCTGTTTAATTTACTCCGGCTCTCCTCTAGGTACGCTCACGCCGCTGTGATTGATCACACTCCCAAGCGCACCCGAGGACTTCCGGATACATAAGCTCCACGTTTAGTGAGTGCAGGCAATCTGCAGCCATATATAAGGAAGTCCACATGGCATTGACATCAATAGAGTGTTAGTGAAGAGCCATCCAAAACTTCTTTCAGGGTTCACTTCCCAATACCAAAACCTCAATCTGTTATAAGATTAAACCCAAGTTTAAGCTTGCAGTTCAAAGACAAAAAAATAAAAAGGCAAGCCGTCTAAAAACAAAGCAAACAAAAAAACCACACGGTGCCAAGGTACCACTATAAAAATGCCAATAATAAAATACTTGCAATGCTCCAGTATCTTCACTTCTCTCTGGCAGTCACCATATACCATAATTCACAACGACAGTAGATACAAATAAATTTGATCTTGCCGAGAGCGCCATCTGCCAGGGCTTTGAAGCTAAACTTAGCATTCAAGATAACCTTTTCTTTGTCCATTTCTGCTCATGATTTGTTCTCCATATCCACCACTCACTTTCTTCAAAACTACGGTGTGGGTAGAGTCAAACAGGACTTGCGCTCGTTAATTGCTTGTCAAAAAAAAGCGCTGTGTACATTTTAACTCCCAATAGTTTGTTGGTTATTTAGGTGAGTAGGATTTTGCAAAAACTACACAACAAAAAAGAAGAACCAGTTAAGTTTTGTTTAAGTTATGGACAATTGTGTGGCTCGAGGATACATTGCGGCGGGGAAAATAATGCTGCATGACACCTTACACCCATTGTAATAAGCAGAACTGTCATCACAGTTCTGGAGAGTATTGGTGAATATTAGTCTGGCATGATCCGGCAAATTTTTACCAATGGCCTACTCATGAAAGTCAATGAAATGAAACAATTTTGCTTCACCAGAACACATGCAACTTAACTGTTTAGCACTTCAGCGACAACACAGCGATACAACTCAACGAGGTTCAGAGCAGCACTGACCAATGACAAAGCATATCAAGCCAAGCAAAATCCTAAAAGAACATGTAGGAAGGCGGGAGAAAACCAGAAACCCAACCTAGGCATAAAATGAAACTTGCATGCTATTCATAGTTCATTTGATTACGAAGGATGGGCGTGGATGTAAAGTGACACTTCATGAAACACCACCAGGCAGTCGTCAATGATATCATCACTAATAAAATAATATCTGATTATAGTCCTGAAATTCCACTACCTCTGCATCCGTCTGTAAATTACGTCAAAATTTTCTAAAAAAAAAACAAAAAAAAAACTATTTTGTCATTGTGGCTTGTATGTATGCCAACTTATCACAGCCAGCCATGTGAAGTGTGGTAGCCAAACCGTAGAAGTGCAAACATCGTTGCATGTTAATGAACATTTTGAAGTGGTTAGTTTCACTACAAAAAAAACACATGTAGATGCCAAAAGGGTGCAGCAGTGAGGGGAAAGAAGTCAAAAGAGCGCATGGGCTGAGGATGAGCTAATATGCTCAAGAGGCAGTACCGCTGAGATGAGTTGAGAGCCAGTGGTGAGAGGATGGGGATTCGGATCCTCTGGACCCTGCAGGGGAACACAATAACAGCAACAATAAACTAAGCCGGGAAGAAAGTACATTCAGGGAGAAGAGGGAAAAAGAAAAAAAAATGAAACCAGTAGTCATGGGGGAAATTGCATTATTATATTGTCACCATTCGAGTTAGACCTATTATTTGCTATAGTCCACTAAATTATACAACTACTCAAAATGAGTTAATCCAGAACAAATATATATACAAATTTGGCGCTGTAAACCCTTCTCAATTTGTCAGTTGGATTAACTCATTGTGAGTAGAACTCGCTCATCCCTAGTACAGACTCAAGTTGAAACTGAAACCAGAGAAATGCAACAAAATGGAGAGCAGCAAAGCATAAGCGTATTCAAGAGTCAAACTGCATGCAGAGTATGACAGAAATCATACATGTTGGCAGGTCTGCACTAACATTGAAAGTCTTTCCTCTCACACGCCCACCCCACTTATTTGAGAAGCAATGCCAACAAAGACTGACAGCGGGTGGGTGAATTTTCAATTTTACTGTCTAATGGGTGACAGAGCCTTGGACTTGACGCGGCATATGTGTGAAATTGCACCTAAGCGCATCCTTTATGGCACCCTTGCACAAAATGCTCTGCCCCTAGTTTATTCTTCCAGTTGTACTTTCTGCACAACTGTAAGTAAGTTAAAAACAACATTCATTACAATTTGGCCATCAGCACACAAACATGCACATGTAAATGGAATGTAAATAATACATGTAAATGGTCATGGGGGAAAAGAATAAAGAATGAAGAATGAAGCAAAGAGCAATACTAGCATGTTAAGACAGAGCACTGCAGGATGGAAAAGAAACAAGCTGGCATAAACAAAGTGCACAATTGCTAATTGCAGACACGCTGTAATCAACACAGAAACTTGCTTAGTTGTCAACAGAAACATCAGCAATTAATAAGAGACGACCATCTAACTGTTGCAGCATACATCTTCAGACGGGTGACAAAACGTGAAACAGCCGAATAGAATTTGTATGGGTGTGAGGGGAGCAACCCACAGGATAGTTTGAGGATGCAAACATGGCGACTTTTTAAATCTGCAATCCACACATCAACCCAAAAGAAGGATGAGAAATTATGGACTCTCATGCCGTAAGTCATAAAATACTGTAATTTCCAGTGTATAGGCCGCTACTTTTTTCCTCAACCTTTGAAACCTGCAGCTTATACAAACGTGCGGCATTTCCCACGATGCTTTGTGTGGTCATGTTCAATTGCCTGACATCTCCTGTACTTCAGTAATACTACTCATTGTTTAAATATGTAAATCGGAAAATGCTATTACCGCCATAAGGACACAAAAAAGCACAGTAGACAACTACGACACGGCGTGACGCCACCATTCTCAGGGTTTGCCAACTACGTCACTATCGTTACAAACAACATCAATGACCGTTTATACCATAAACTAATGTAAAACATTGCTGGACTTGAAATTATTCAATAAACACCGTAAATGTAGTGCCAAGATTACAAGGTCTGTTATGATTCATTACAACGACAAGGAAATGCAACAAAGTCGCACACGTACCTGGAGCCAGGTGAATCCAGGCACTATGATGACAAAGGTGGCCATAAAAGGTGCCACTGTACGTTATGAAATCCATAGGATAAATCCATCAGAAATAATATATAATAGGCAGCAATTTCACAAGTGACCTAAAGTAAACCTTACACACTGTATTGTATGTGGTGCACACTTTTGGTTCTTCCTTTTTCTCCTTTAAATCCCACATAAACAATATATCACGCTCAGCTTTCTTTCATCTCCGCAACATCTCTCGACTCAGACCCTCTCTCTCTCACAAACTCATCCATCAACCTCAGCTGATTCAAAACTGCACTGCCAGAATTATTACCAACACTAGATATTTTGACCACATTACCTCCATTGGCTTCCAGTTCAACAATGCATTCAATACAAACTCCTCCTCATAGTGTACATGCTGGTGACCCCCTACCATTCGTAGCTAATATTGTATGCCTCACACAGGTACGCTACACTTGAGTACCATCTAGTGGATCAAAAGCAAATGAACTTTGATCATTTTAATTTCTCTGCCAAAGACGTCCCTCGACATCTTTTGCTTTTTTTAGGGAGAGCTACAGACCAAAGTCTTATGCATCTTGTGTGTGAATTTCTGACTTGTAGGCAATTTGCTTCTGTGCAGAAAAAGCAAATTTTCAGTGTTTTTGGTCATGATGAAAGAAAAGTCTAAAGGTTTGTTTGTTTACATAGTTTCAATGTTTATGTAGTCCTACAACTAAGTGGGTCTTGAAAGTGAATTAGTTCATATTTTTTCACCCCAAAAAGATTAACATTATCGAATATCGGACGATATTGTGACAGACTGAGCAGTAACCGTGAGAAGGAACATGAGTATAGGGAAATATTTCCCCAGCAGACTGCTCATTCATCGCAGCATGTCCTCACAAACACTAACCAGCTACCTCCTGGACTAAACATGTCGAGGCAGGAACCAGAAACATCAGCTAAGTTGGCGGAAAAAACTTTCAAATCCATGTCTCAGAGCGCGAGCTCGTGAACAGCAATAGTCAGTGAAAACCAGCTGGCTTCGCTTAGTTTAGCAGAGCACGCAAAATTGTCCAATCATGTATTGTATCAATAAATGTAAGGGTTTTTGTATTTATTTAACTGGCATCATTAACAGAATTTTAAAAATGAAAACTAAAAAAAAATAATTTAAAAAACAATTTCAAATTGATTTCATAGGGCCCAATATATGACCTTTTTTATTTTATTGCATCATTACTTTGATGTTTACGGAAGCCCATAGTTGAACAAACCTGGCCCACTGCCATCCAATCAATTTCACATTCAACCAATATCCAATGTGAGCTTCGGTTGGGGGATAAAAAGACCACCAATGCTCATAATGACAGGATAATATCCCTGAAAATGTAGCTAATGACAATGACAGAAGGTTTCACACATTAGTATAGTATCAGTTTATAAAAGTACTTCTGACAGGTACACAGTACATCACCAGTTTAGAGGCACGAGGAAGCAATGTAAATGTCATCTAAAAAAAAAAGGGGGGGGAATTCAAGAAACTCACTGTAAAGGTTTCAGTGCACAGCTGCGACGATAGTGTTCAAATTTAAATCAGAACAAATACAAATGCTTTCACTTACTTCTGGCTGACAGCGGTTTGCTCGCCGCCCGTAACTGCTCATTTTGGATGGCTGGACTGATTGACGCAGTGGGATGGAGTGGGGCTTGTACTCCTTATCCACATCTTCACCATCGTAGTGCTTTGGCTTGCAATGCTAGGGATTCCAATCAAGACAAAAATTTAAATGTATGCAACATCTAACTGTGGTCACATAGCTTGAAACTAGGGATGTCCAGATCCACATTTTTTGGCTTCCGATACAATCTTTTTGCTTATTGCTGAAATTACTTTTTAATTACACAACATGACCAATGACAATTTTTTTTAACAAACCACTGGCAGAAAAACCTTGCAAAATACTTTTAGGGTAGGACTAATCCTTTAACATGGTTATAGATGAATTTGTGGTGTGACAGAAGTCGAAGTAGCAGAAGTTGAGAGGCAACCAGCTTTGAAGCGCATCCTCGCACCTAAGGCAACCGCATCTGCGCGATCTCATGGCGGAAGCAGATATTATCCGATCTTCACAAATACGGTGGATCGGGACATGCCTACTTGAAACTATCTATGTAGTGACAACCAATGGTAATGCAAATCAAAAATATTTGAGAATGCTTAGTAATACCGGCAAGCTGGCACCAGACTGGAACATTTCAAAGGGGTGGACGATCCTCTCGTAGTGTGAGCGCAGAAGAGAACCAATGTTCTTGCCTGGAGGGTAGCCAAGCCTCTGAGCTACACGAGCCCAACGCCGCTCTTTACAAACCATCTCAAAACCACCTTCATCGGTCACAACCTGGAATACCAAAATCATTTCAGCAAAACAAAAAGGTGACGAAAAAGCAATACAGCCTCTGAAATAGGTTTTACTTCATGAAATTAGTGGTCACCTTTGACAAACCAAAAAGATCAAGAATACGTCTTTCAATATGAGGGATTTTCAGGGAGGAAGCCTGAATCTCCCAAAATCTGGCGATGCGGTCCAAATAATTAAGCTTCACTCTTGTCTGCGCCTGAAGAAAGAAGTATGAAGAAGACGATGAACGACAATGCCAATCACTTAAATCACCTAACTAAGCAAAAATAGCTTACCTCCAGTTCATTAAGCCTCTGGATGCGTGGTGTAAAGCGGAAGGTATCCAGCTCCACTGAAAATGGTGGTTGCCAGTCCTATTAAGAAAAAAAAAATCATATTCAGCATGGATGTCTGCATTAACACAACAGAGACTAATTCCTGCTTCGCTGCCCACATCTTAACTTTGAAGGATCCTCACATATCAATCCTAAAAACACTTCAATTAGGCATATTATCAGATTTTATATGTGG
Source organism: Doryrhamphus excisus (assembly GCF_030265055.1). Taxonomy (NCBI): domain Eukaryota; kingdom Metazoa; phylum Chordata; class Actinopteri; order Syngnathiformes; family Syngnathidae; genus Doryrhamphus; species Doryrhamphus excisus. Next base: position 15,988,319 of record NC_080481.1, on the reverse strand, counting down.
GTTGCTCAGGGTGTCACAAAACGAGACAATACATGAGATTAGGTCTACAGTGAGAGTAATTCACACGCATATGCGCCTACAAATTACACTGAGTGGAAAAAATAAAAGTGGAACACTCATGCAAGTACGTGTTTCAACCCTTTCATTTGCATTTTGCTACTGAAATATGTCCACACAAAAGTGAAGAAATTTTTTTGAGCATCTGTCTCTTATAACTCTAGCAGTTCTCGCACTGATGCAGCTGAAAGAGCGCAGTTGCATTCGCTGATGTACAGCGAACCGGCTATGTTGGATGCTGGAGCGCTGTCCCAATAATGTGCTCATATATGTTTTTTGTCCCCCTGATCACTACTGCTTTATCGACCTATCCCTATTTCAACATTACTGTCATGAGCACAGTGTTTCCAGAAATGTGAAGGGTCAGGCAATTCGACTCATTGCAATTGTCTATATTACGTTACACGATCGTGTCAACCACTGCTCAACTACACAAGAGGCCCTTCAGCTGCAGCTGCCTCTGTCAGCGGGATTCCACAAGGTAGGAGTGAAATGTGTAGAACTGTAGAAAACCTTATTTAACAATGTTTTTAATTAGGCTACATAAGCAACAAAAGAAACGTGTTGTTCATCTTCACATGGATGAGGCCAAAATGACAAAACCTTAAATTGTAAGCTTTGCTAGACTGGTTACACCAGATCATCAAGATTATTAACGTTAGGCCATTTGGCAAAAGGAAAGACAATCGCAGTAATTTAAACACCGTCGCTAACTTAACTCTGTTTAAGTAACACTTAGTAACTTACTAAGGTTGAGTCCTGCACAGGTCAATTTTCATACATCCAGCTCTGAATATGCCAAACACAATACCGCGTCCGCTCTACAACCTACACATGACTAGTAATGCAAGTTACAAAAATCTGCAATCTGCCAAAATACATTTAATGAAGCTCTTGTCAGAAAAAACTCAATGCTTCTTCAATTTTACTTTCTATAATAAAATTTTCACTACAATTCCAATCATCTTCAATGTTAGTACATTTGGAAACCAGAAAAAGGTTTCTGTTGGCAGTAATTTACACTAACAACTAAACTGTGCCCTTTTTTCCTACACTTTTACAATAGCCATTCACGACAGGTGTGATGATTCTGAGACCACCCACAAACTGCGAAAACTGGTGAGCAATTATCCATAAAAAAAATTACGGTAGATTTGTTTTGTCAGCAATGATAGTATATAATGGTAGGATCTGACAAAGTTCAGCTGTAAACTAGCCAACCTTTTTTCTTGCAAAAGCTACTTTTACCAAATGAAAATGCAATCTACTAATGCTTGTGGGCTCCTAAGCCCCTTGCATCCGATTGCAAACAATTCAATGACTTGCTTCCTTCTTCGTCCTCTGTGTTGGTGACGAAAGCGATTCCTCGAAGTAAATAAAAAAAAACGAATATTTTTTGTGATCGAGGTACTCCAATTATTCTAATAATTGTTGCAGCCCTATTCAATAGTGATGTATTGGGCTGATAAGCTCGACTAAAGGTCAGAATTTGTGTTGCTAATGAAATGTACTTTATGATAATTATCAAACAAATGTCAAACATAACAGAGAACCAAGTATTTTCTTCAACGTGATGCAAAAGCCAGTATGTACTTACTTGCGGAGGTCGAATCTTGCAGATTCCAGACTTCTCTGCAATGGGACGTATCTTGGCAATGTAACCCAGAGGGTCCTGGAACTCCTCCCATGATGGCTCAAAAACTGGACACTCCGGAGGAGGTATAAACTCTTCCCCTTCCATTGCCCTGACAAAACACATGTTGACAAAAACATTGTTTAATGGTTACCTTTCAACTACAAGCTACATTTGGTGTTACTTTGCCTCAAAGCATCAATCAGTACATTGCATCAGTTGCTAGCAGCATAATACACAAAATATTACAGTATTAGAATGCAAATGTGTCACTGTAACGATAGCATAAAATGGAGGCATGCTTGTACAATTTTGAAACAGGAGTGACCTCAATTTCCAACAGTAAATATGTCAATACCACAGAGGAAGTGGTATTACCCTTAACATGGCCAGCTCCCCACCCTAGTTCCAGACACAACAAAACAAATGCACAACTCTGGCAATCAACATGGTTAAAAATGGAGGAGGTGGTTCAGATAGATCCTTCATCTGTTGCCATGCACCCACATAATATCCCCGCTTAACTCAATGATAACACATGTGTACCGTCGAGAAACGCGATACTACTTCACGAAAATTACTTTCCTCAAGCATTATTTCCCAAATGGGGCTTTAATTGAAACAAACTGATGCTGCGTAAGCTTGTAGCCAAACAATGGCGTGGATGCCATGAACTCAAAAGGTAGAGAAGGCCATAAAGGCATCACTTGCAAGTGTCTGGATAAGTGCATTTAAAAAGGCTTTGAAGTAACATAATAGCAGCAATTCGACAATTAATCGATACATGAAATAAAACCACTTACAAGTTATTACCGACGAAGTTTAAATCAATGTCAATGGTACTTAGATGACAACTGCTAGCTCCCTATACTTAGAAACCAAAATAAAACTATTCGTTCCAGTCAAAACGCGCAATAAAAAATGACGACATTTTACGTTGTCAGATGACTGTCAAGTCTTGTTTTGATCCACTTCAATCAATTCAAAGTCTTTTTTTCTACTGTCCAGGCACCCGTGTCAAAGAGAGCTAACGTTAGCATCAAGGCCTCCAATTTTCCTTAGCCCAGTCCCATCTCTTCCCACGGTCTTGGTTAGCGTTAGTTAGCTACAAGGTAACATCACGGCAGTGGGAATTAAGCAAACATAGGCACAGATGAGCTAACTTGCGTCAACGCCAGAAGCAAGTAATAGCGAGTTAACTGAATGGGTTTATCGTCACATACCAAGAGCAAGTCTCTATAAAATATTTCGAGAGTCATACATGTTACATTGTCTCGGCGTGTGCCAGTGACTGACCCGTAGACACCTCGATGTCCCGGGCTATGATAGGGCTGCTGGCTGCTCCCCTTCCTCTGTTGTTGTGATGACTGGTGGTGGTTAGCTAACGAGGGCCAGCTGTGCTTGGTGCCGCTGGCGAGCTACTGCTGCTAGCAAAGTTACCCGCTTTGCTGCCTCAATTCTCCATGTACTTCCACTCTGTTCAAAAACGTGGACGCGGGGCATCCGTTTAATCTTGATGAGCGTCTCAAACCGCAACCGTTGTGTCGTTATCAATCATTTCCCGATATACATTATCTCCCCCTTCAAGCCATCCTATCTTTCTTGACGAGCCGCCATCTTAGTTTTTTTTTCTCACGACCGAAGCACAACAAAAATCCCTCATACTTAAGTCCGCGGCGTTTATTCTCTGAAAGTAGTGCCCACGTACGCAAATTAACAACAGCGTATAGTAAAGAAACAAATTAACAGTTATTATTAACAGTAACAGTTACTCAATTAAAACCCTTTAAGTAAACTGTTCGTCCGTTTAGTGTAATGGGTCCTTCCAGAATTGGAGGACATTTATGTCTCAGCCAGACAGTTTCATGTAATCTATGTCCAAAATACTAAGCATCTGAAAATGAATAAGCTGTAAAATAAATCCGTTACATTGAATAATATAGACATTACGATACATTAAATTAAATTATCGTATAAAAATCAACTATATATTTGATATCGATATAGACGGGAGCTGTATCTCCCTCGTGCCTGGGAGGAGGAGCGTAGCAGTAGCACGGTGGCTCAGTTGAAGCTAACAGGCTACCGTGTCTCACTAATATACATTAGAGAGCATTGAAAAAATTTCACCACCTTATGCGTTTCTCATGAAAGGAAAAGCGACCTCTTCACATTGCTAATATATGGTCCCCTTTGCCATCCATCCATTTTCTGTACCGCTTATTCTCACGAGGGTCGCTGGAGCCTATCCCAGCTGTCTTCCGGCGAAAGGCGGGATCTGGACTGGTCGCCAGCCAATCACAAGGCACATATAGACAAACAACCATTCACACCACACTCACATTCATACCTATGGACAATTTGGACTTGCCAATTAACCTAGCATGTTTTTGGTACTAAACAAACTCATATTTGAAACTTTGGCATCTTTTAATACAAGAATACAACATTCTAACTACATTAATAGGTCAGAAAAGTGGAAAAAGCACAATAGGTCCCCTTTAATAACATTAATTTTGACTGAATTTTTCTTCATGTTATTTTTTTTTAATATTTTAGTTGAATAATATTGTTGGTACAGTATTGTGTATATATATGTACTTCATGTATAGAAAATTGACTATAAGTTTGGAGCAAATTAAGTATAAAATAACTAATATTATATTTAAAAGGGAGGAATTATTCTATTAATAAAATCGAAATCATCAACTTAAAAAACAGACAAAAAGAGATAATTACTTCTCTCAAATAAGGCAAAAAAAGACATCCCTATTGTTTTTTACTTGACGTACTGAAGACTGTAATTTCCCATCAGGCACCATTCCTCTTACACTATAGAATACTATAAAATGATAGTAATTAAATGATTAAGTGATGAAATTACCATATGACATTATAAAACGTATTAAATCTAATTATTGTGTGTGTGTGACACTAACATAAATTTCATTTTTGTTAATGTATTTTATCATGTTTGAGGTTCTCATTGGTAGTGACCAGGATGGATAGGATCAGGAATGAGAATATCAGAGAGACATTACATGTTAGAGGCCTTGGAGATAAAGTCGGAGAGGCCGGAATGCAGAAGACAGGATTGGATGGAGGAGATTAATTTGCTGTGGTGAGCCCTGAAAGGAAAAGCCAAAAAAGAAAGAAAAAAAGAGATTTGATCACACTTAAAACACTTCAATGTAATAAAAACAACATATGCTAGCCATGTCACTGCAAGGACACTTTAATTGATCAGAAGCAATAAATATTCACATATCAAATCTATTCCTCTGGCACACATAGTAAGAGTCACAACAGAAAATTGAACTAAATTGTTAAAAATAATATCCATAAGTGCATATAACATATAAGCATATACAATAAGATGTCATGTATATCACTGTAATTCATTCTCTCACCTTCAGTCATAAAGAATAAGGAAAGCAAAACAAGTAAATATTCTTTTTGGACAATATTTTCTGTTGCTCATTATGTACATTTGCGTATGTCATGGCACTCACATGCACACACCTGAATACGGACTGGGAGCACTTGGTCCCATGGCTGATAAGAAGCCTATAGGGTATTATTTACATTCAGGTTTATACAGTACAATCCATTCAATAAGTGCAGATATACAGTATTCATGCAAGAAGAGTCAAAAATGACACCATAAGAAGAAAAAGGCTAGGCAACAAATACAAAACCTTCATCTCACATTCTTGACTTTCTCCAAACCTCCTTTGTATCCTTTTTTTGTTTATTCCGACTTGAATAAGTTTTCTTGAAAAAAAAACTTGTCCTCACTTCTCTGCTCATTAATCAGAATATGTAATTATTCCTTTTTATATTAGCTGGTACTATAGGGACCTACCTATGTCAGTACTCACAATTCCAAAATATTGCAGTTGCAAAAGGTACACGAGGCCCACAGAATGACAAGGAATACAGTACGTATCTGTGGGCTGTTATACATTCTTAATTATATTGTTATGTTTTTACATAAGAAGCCCTCAGCCGGATGACAAAAGCATCGGTAAATGAAGTGAGAGTTCTTTAAAAAAGTGGCTGGAGGGGGTGAGGGTAAGATGAAGGTCATTTCTGACTTAAGACATCACGTGCAAAAACCACAAAGCCTCCTGTAAAAAGCGTGCTTTCTTCAAAACGTATCTAAACACCGAATGACGAATGTGATGAGCAGGAAAAAGTGAGTTGACTTTTGATTTGTATATTGATAAAGGAAAAACATATTCCTTTTTTTCAACAATGGGATAATTGCATGTTTTCCTTCGTTATAACAAAAAAAATGCAGAAATACTGTCAATTTGAACAAAAACATCACTGATATTTCATGTTATTAAATAAAACAATAAAGTTAGATGAAATTAACAAAAGGATGTCAATTGCACTTCAACTCAAAAAGTACTCTCCAGTCGGAATGTGTATGTTCTTCGACTCTTTATAACCCTGTACAAACATATGCTGATACATTTACATACTAATCAAACAATTAGACAGACACTATTCATCATACTCATAGCAGATATTAATATCATATTGATAAAACGGCGAGAAGCTTCAAAAACATTCACGATAGATTGTTGATGTATGATGATCAGTTTCCCAAACTGTGACGGGAATGCGTTATGAATCCAGATGGCTTTCTGTTGACGAAAAAAAATAAATAAAAGTAGCACACGGCAACAAATCTGAGGTCATTTTTTTTTTTTTTTTTTAGAAATAAAACATTACTGTTTGCAAAGTAGACCCTGCAGTGAATGAGGACATCACGGAGCTAAGTAAATTATTGCAGAGGCAAGTGACAAGTTTTTGCAATGTCGTTGTTTATAATGTTAAACTTGTATTTGGCGGAATCGTCTTTGCTGGGATTGTTTATTGTTGACATTTTCATACCTACTGTATAAATACTCGTAGACTTCAAAGACTTAAAACTGAGGCAATACTAAGAAATATAATTTATTTTCAATAATATGGCTATAGATTATTCTGATTGTGTGTGCAGCGTTCACGTGTCCCGGTTTTTACATATGCGGGAAACGGAGGTGAAAGTAACAGAGGCGGAGCAAACTGCGTTTCCTCTTGTCGACGGCGCCGCTGCTGTTACTTTCCGTCCTGGCCGACCTCGCCCTGGCCCTGGCTCTGCTGACCTCCTGCGCCCTATCGTCTGACCTGTGACCCCGGGCGGCCCACATCCTGCTCACACTACGGTGCTTATCCGGTTGATAGGTTTGGATTTGGAGCTGCCCCCTGTACCTGTCGCTCCAGCCCCCGTCGCCGGCGGCCCCGGCTGAGGCTGCCCGGGGTGCTGGGGGGGGTGAGGGGAGAGAGGTGTAAGAGGGGTAAGGGGGGACGAAGGGGGGGGTAAAGGGGAGTGTGGTGGGGGAGGGGGGATCGAAGAAAGAGGAGGGTACTGGGGCAGATACGGGCCGGCGGAGGCTGTGTGATGCGCGTTGACGGTAGCGGACGGTAGATTGTGGGGCAGGGTGCCGAATATGAAGTGTGTTTGATGGGTGGAATGGCTGGCTGGGTGTGGTGTGTGCGCGTGCCCGGGGTGGGTTTGGGAGTGGGCGTGGGGGTGCGGATGGGAGTGAGACAAGGTTAGGGGTGGTTTGGTAACAGGACCGCTGCTCCCTCTGATGGAGTGTGTGGGCTGCACGTGGTACAGGGCAAACTGCGGGTTCGGGGAATGCTGGGAGAGAGGAGAAAGGGGGGGGCATCCCACCACCATAGTGGTGTAGCGACCCGGAAGCCCATGCTGTGAGAGCTGGGAGAGATGGGCCAGCTGCGGGTGCGTGACGTGTGGGGGGCCAAGGGCTGGCCGACAGGGTTGCGGGCCTCTCTGTATAGTATGAGTGGGCACCCCTTGCAAGGGAGGAGGGACATTTTGGACGTGGTAGCGATGGTGGTGATAATACGGCGGTGGGGGCTGTACGGTAGCTGCGTGACAGTACTGTGCGTGCAGCGCCTGGATCTTGGAAGGCCCCCCCTCCAATTGCTGGCACAGGGATGAAGGGGAGTGAGGAGGGGGCCCTCCCGTCGTTGGTGGGGGCACAGGTGCGGGGAAGGGTGGCCCCGGTGGAATAAGGGGCCCTGGTGGTTTGGCGCGCTTGCTGCCGAATAGTGAACCCAGGAAGGAACCGCTGTTGTTGCTGCTCCCCCCAGGGCCGCTCCCCGCTCCTGGTCTCTCTACACTGCTGGGGACGCCCCCAACTCCGGTCCCAGCAGTGGTATGTTGCTGCCCCGGCCCACCCCCCATCCCCGTTCCGGGGCTCAGGATGGGGCGATGAGGCCGGAAGTCTTCTGTTCCGTAGCAGCCAGCGACCACACCCGGTACCGGGTAGCGCTGGTGAGGCTGTGGGCTGCTAATGATGGATCCCTGGAAGGAAAAAAATGCTTTATAAAAATCTGCGAAGGTCTATCCTACCTTACATGAATATACCTTAAAAGCAGGGGTCTCAAACACGCGGCCCGCGGGCCAACTGTGGCCCGCAGGACACTAGTTTGAGGCCCCCATGTACCCAGAAAAAATTATTACGTTTGACTAATGTTCATGTTAAAGGTTAAATAACTGTTAATAGTTATCCTCCCTATCCGTGTGGAAGTGGTAAGTTTTTGGCTATTTAAGTTTAAAGGAAATAACTTGAAGGCTACCGTTTAGGTCGCTAGCTCTCTAGTTTGCGAGTTAGCATGTGTCTCAAGACCCCGCAGTTGCGCAATATGTTGTAAATAAAAAGAGTATAAATGTGACTATAGTCGTGTTTTGTCATGTCTACAGGGCTCTGCTTTGTTCATTTTAAAAATAATTTGTCTACCCACCAACTATATGTGGTTTCTTACGTTTTATTATTATTATTATTATTATTATTATTATTATTATTATTATTATTATTATTATTATTATTATTATTATTATTATTATTATTATTATTATTATTATTATTATATTTATTTATTTATTACTGATTGATTGCTTTCCTTTATTCTTGATTTGTTTATTTATTTTTCATCTTATTTTGTGTAGAAAAATAAAAATTAAGATATTTGAGAACAGTGGAATGTTTTATCAGAGCTTTTATTGTAGAAAATTGGAACCAAAGTGAAGTTTTTAAAAATTTTTTGTTTTTAAAAATGCATTTCTTTTTTTTGGGAAAACCTGATGCGGCCCAGAGTCACCCAGACCCGAGCTCCAGTGGCCCCCAAGTAAATTGAGTTTGAGTCCCCTACCTAAAAGGTATTACCAGGACGTGCTTTGACATTCAACATGAAGCCAAAAGGTGTAAACACATAAAGTACACGTGGTTGTTGGGTTATGTTGTACATACACTCGTATCGTAACACTCTGTACTACTACGTAGTCTTGGAGACTTACTTCCATCGTACTGTCCAGAGAACCAACACTGTTCCTGCGACCACGCTTCCCTGCACCCCACCAGGAAGAGGAAAGTCAGCAAAGAGAGGAAGAATTGCTTATTAAGAATAAGAACGTTCCCACTTTGAAGCTCCGCCACCCAATAAGAAATACAGTAACTCTCTGACGGCATGTTTCACTGACCTGCGTCCGATAAGTCCCTGAGAGATGAGCTGAGAGCGGTGCGTTTGAGACCTTCGCAGTTGTCGTCAAAACTTGTCCTTCCCATGGTGCCATTCACAACATCACTCTTCACACCAGCTCCACCGACCACACCTCCGGTCAGCAAACTGGGACGCATCACACCTTTTTGCTTCTCCAACTCCGCTGTAAATAAAAGCGAAGAGGAACAATTTGAGCTAAGGTTTTCCACTCTGGACATCCACTCACGGGGAACATATGGACAAAGTAACATCCACGCCAATGAGTCCTTCACAACAACGGCCAGTAGATGGTGGACTTACATTCATTCATTAATTTTCTACCGCTTATCCTCACAAGGGTCGGGGGGGGGGTGTGCTGGAGCCTATCCCAGCTGTCTTTGGACAAGAGGCGGGGTACACCCCGGACTGGTGGCCAGCCAATCACAGGCCACATATAGACAAACAACCATTCACACTAACATCCACGCCAATGAGTCCTTCACAACAATGGCCAGTAGATGGTGGACTTACTACAGTCATTCATTCATTTTCTACCGCTTTTTCCTCACTAGGGTCGCGGGGGGTGCTGGAGCCTATCCCAGCTGTCTTTGGACAAGAGGCGGGGTACACCCCAGACTGGTGGCCAGCCAATCACAGGGCACATATCGACAAACAACCATTCACACTAACATCCACGCCAATGAGTCCTTCACGACAATGGCCAGTAGATGGTGGACTTACATTCATTCATTCATTTTCTACCGCTTTTTCCTCACTAGGGTCGCGGGGGTGCTGGAGCTGTCTTTGGACGAGAGGCGGGGTACACCCCAGACTGGTGGCCAGCCAATCACAGGGCACATATCGACAAACAACCATTCACAGTAACATCCACGCCAATGAGTCCTTCACGACAATGGCCAGCAGATGGTGGACTTACATTCAACTCTATATTTTTCCATCTCCTGCACTTCAGCAACGCTCTCCCTGAGGTCACTAACAAAGCGTGTGCGGTCTTGCTGACTGGGGGCCATAAAAATGATTAGAACTTTTCTTTCTCCGCCAAGGACAGCTGAGGTCAGGCGGATACCGTGAGGATAGTCTTGAAAAAAACAAAAAAAATAAAGGTCATTAAACATCTTTCAAATTGAGAACTATTCCAACGTGCAAAGAAAACTTGTCTTACATGAGTTCTGGAACATATGAACTTGCATCTCAACCAGAGGGAAAGATTGTCGAAAACTGTAAGTCACTGAGGTTTTCTTCTTCTGAAAAATTTTGGTTACCTGATACGGAACATAAACACATTTTTTTATGAGGCGTATGTTGCATATTAACCACTAAACACTTGAATTAATGAAGCAACATGAACTAATCTCGTGATGTTTAACCACAACCAGTGAAGGGTCTTTTATCAATTGTTCATAATTGCCGTGTATGACCTTGAATGGGAAAAGCGGCTAATACAGAAAAGGGCTATTCTTACCACGAGAAGGTCATTAAAGAGAAAGACCTCCCGCTGATGCACTCCTGTTCTCTGGGGTCTGTTGGCATCAGGCACCTCGTAAAGCTGGCAGCAACACACCAGCCTACGATGTGGAAGGGACAGCACCTTCATAGACAAAATAATAATTAAAATAAAAAAATAAAAATAAATAAATAAATACATATTAATAAATAATAAATAAAAAAATAACTACATTTAGTGGAAAATTATTTGAAAGCACCATCATTAAGTTGCAACATATGATTTCTCATGTTTCCGTGATGATAATAAATGAACGTTTGAACCCTCACAGGCTTCTTCCCAACAATGACTCTCTCCACTGCCTGCACTTGGGACACATGGTCGTCATTGGTGCGCAGCTCCCATTTTTGTATTCGTTGGTAGATTCCTACAAGCAGGTCCCTGGGAATATCCTGACCATTATCTACACCTTGGGTGAAGGAAATAGAAAACTTTAGACAATTATTTCAATATTTGCGGACAGATTTGTTTTTATACAACACAGATCCTAGTTCTATCCTAGAGTGGAGAAATATAATCTAGGGGAAGAACTACATTTGAAACACTTGGACTAATAACTATAAAAGCAATCTTCACTCGCTAAATGTACTGCAAAAAAAAGGCCAGTAAAGATAATTCATAATGCCGCCTACAGAGAACATACTAACTCCTTATTTGTAAAATCACAAATACTTCAACTTGCTGATATAGTTCATCTTCAAACAGCTAAAATAATGGATGAGGCTAAAAATAACTAACTAGCTAAAAATGTCATCCAATACTTCTCTACAAGAGAGGAGAAATATGATCTCAGGGAAGAACTACATTTGAAACACTTCTATGCTAGGACTACGTTATGCTAGCCATAGCATTTCAGTATGTGGAATCAAACTATGGAATGGATTGAGTAAGGGAATCAAACAATGCACAACGATGAGCCAATTCAAGAAACAATACAAGCAGTTGATGTTTGCTAAATACAAGGATGAAGAGTCTTGAACCAGTCATGATGTGCTATATATATCACTATATTGACACTTACTATGGTACCCATTATGGCATTGGATGCTCATATCACCTAGTACTTCGGTACGAGGTACATTATTAAAAAAAAAAAAAAAAAAAACTTAAACTGTATTATGGAAAGCAGGAAGTGAACAAATGTAACAGTTACTGATTGTAAAAGTACCAAATGCAGGGGTAGGATTTAATAAGCTTTGCTTCTTCCTACTCCTTTTGGACATGTGGAACTGGGAACTGATTATGTGATGCATTCAATTGTAATCTGATGCACGTTCAAATGAAATAAAACCATTACCATTACCATTACATATTTGAGGAACAATATGACAATTGTAAGGCTCGATAAGGCTGTGATTGCATCACTAGGGTAGAGCAACTACAACAAGGTCCATTGGGACACATTGTGGTTTTGTACGACAATGTAGTTCTACAAGTACAATACCCATCATCAGCATTATAGTACACACATTGTACCTCTTAAATTCTTGATGAAATCCTCGAGTTTCATCTTCCTCTCTGCTTTGACGTTGGGACTGTACATGTCTGTGTTGAGGAGGATTATAGCAAAGGCCAAGATGAAGATAGTATCAGGGTTCTGGAACTGGCGAACCAGGACAGGATTACACACACAGTATCTCTGACTGCATGGAAACAGAAACACAACAAGTCCCTGTAGTTTGGTTGTTCGAGAATGGCATTGAACTCTTATTTGTGGTTTATGACACACAAACCTGAAAGCTTCAATGAGTCGTTCCACTTTTTGCGCTTCTCCTTGAACTTTGATTTGAGCCTGAAACTTCCTCAGAGCGTCATCCAGGTCCATTCCCAAAAAGTCCATCTCGTCAACCACGCAGCTGAAACGGACCACAGAGATATTCGGATCAGTTCAGATCCATCCAGAACTGAACTGCTTATGACTTTGTTTACTCACTCTAAAACATCTTTGTTGAATTGCTTCTGCCGGTTTCCCAGGAATTCTCCAATCATCTGCCTGCTCAGACCTTTCCTCTCCAGGATGAATCGAGCAATCCCAACAGGCGTGTCGGACACAAAGCCTCTCTCAATCAGGTACTGGATCCCTTTCTCTGGCTTCCTGTTTGGAAAAAAAAAGTATTAGGAGTATTCATTCCCAACATGTGTATTTTTTTACTACACACCACGTACTTGTTGAAAAGGTTAAGACCGATTCGGTACTGGCGTCTCTGCACTACGTCGCTGTTAAAGGGCGGAGAATCCCAACTATGGCGGCTTTCCCTCTGGTAGGTCTGCTTGCCCAGAGGGGGTAGAGGTTCCCGTAGACTGTCCTGAGACGAGGAACCCGAGCTGCAGTTGACCGTCTCATTGGAGTTTGTGGTGGAGTTGAGCGAGTCGTTGTCTCCATCCGAGCAACACGGCTGGTCCAGCCCTCCAGAAGGCAGAGCTGTGGAGGACGATGACGACAGAGGGGTGGTGGGGGGCTGCTGGGGTGATGAAGAGGACGAGGGTGTGTCAGGGTACTGGTGGTGATGGATGGGATGGTGGTGATGGTGGTGGTGGTGGTGGTGGTGGGCGGCCACCTGGTGAGGTATATGCGTGGGGATGGCTCTACCGGGCGCTCTGATCTGACCCTGAGCGGCCGCTGTGGAGGGCGAGCGCGCACCCGTGTTGGGGGAGTGTTTAAGGGTTCCCTGAGGAGAGCCAGCCCCCACTCCGGGGTCCTGTTCATAGACCAGTTGTCTGGTTAGAGACCCCCGGTCTGAACGGTCGCTCATGTCCACTGAGCTATCACTTGGTGGTTCAATCGTAAGAAGAGGCAAGTGTGCGCCCCTCAGACGGTAGTCCCTACACTCTGTGCACGGCGTACTGCGTCGGCTGTTACTGCTGCCCCCTCCTTCGGTGTCCCTGCTATCCTCACGGACTCCGACACCACCACCAGGACCCCAGTACTCTGTGTCTGTGCTACTGGGCGCCCGGTCTGGAGAGAGCGGTGAGCACGGCATGCCGTCATCCATGTAAAGCGTGACATCGCTGTACGAGGTCGCCGTACTGTCTCCGTGCATGCTGAGTCCTCCTACGACTCCTCTGGATCTTTCACCGAGGCCTCTTTGAGAGGAGGGGTTGCTGCTGCTGCTCCACACGCACTCCCCAAAATCCTCACTGAGACCACCACCCTCCTTGGCGCCCTCTTGGGAGTCATTGCGACCCGCACGGCAGGTCAGGGCATCGTCTATGGAGTCGGCTAAGGACTTAACCTGGATGGAACACAAACAGTTATGCAACATTAACTACCAGGCTAATACCAGGCTAATAAAACAAAAACAAAAACAAAGCGCCAATGAGGTTGTTTCTCTGACAATAAAACACTAGCATCGCATGCTAGGTTTACAAACATTCATTCATTCATTTTCTACCGGGTGCTGGAGCCTATCCCAGCTGTCTTTGGGCGAGAGGCGGGGTACACCCTAGACTGGTCGCCAGCCAATCACAGGGCACATATAGACAAACAACCATTCACACTCACATTCATACCTATGGACAATTTGGAGTCGCCAATTAACCTAGCATGTTTTTGGAATGTGGGAGGAAACCGGAGTACCCGGAGAAAACCCACGCATGCACGGGGAGAACATGCAAACTCCACACAGAGATGGCCGAGGGTGGAATTGAACCCTGGTCTCCTAGCTGCGCGCTAACCACTCGACCGCCGTACCGCAGGTTTACAAACACGAGTACTGTAAATGAGACGTGGATGACATCATACCTGTTTGGAGAAGGAGTCCTCTAAATGTGTGTAGTCTCCCGGGCGGTCGGGGTCCGGGGAGTGAGGAGGTCCTATAGCGACACTGTGGGTAAAGTTAGTCTGCGTCTGGGCCTGCTGCTGAGGCTGGCGCTCGTCGAAGGAATACTGAAGCCTCATGTTGGACAAGATGATGCGACGTGTCATTCGACTCTCAGAAGCCGAGCTTCGAAGGCGCTGGAAGTTCTTGTTCATGCGATACTGGCGGAAAGCCATCTGAATGGTCCTGGCTGCCCGGCGACTCACAAAGGAGCCCCCGTATTTTCTTTCCAGCATTTCCACCTGGGGAAATTATGAATAAATTATGATGTAATAATAATTTACATACATAGAACATTCTAAATCAGGGGTCTCAAACATGCGGCCCGCGGGCCAGATATGGCCCGCAGGACACTAGTTTGAGGCCCCCGCCTTGATATAAAAGTTTAATGTTAGTGCGGCCCGCGCAAGTTTGATATGGATGCTGTATGGTATCATGTACCCAGAAAAAATTATTACGTTTGATTAATGTTCATGTTAAAGGTTAAATAACTGTTAATAGTTATCCTCCCTATCCGTGTGGAAGTGGTACGTTTTTGGCTATTTAAGTTTAAAGGAAATAACTTGAAGGCTACCGTTTAAGGTCGCTAGCTCTCTAGTTTGCGAGTTAGCATGTGTCTCAAAACCCTGCAGTTGCGCAATATGTTGTAAATAAAAAGAGTATAAATGTGACTATAGTCGTGTTTTGTCATGTCTACAGGGCTCTAATAATGCTTTGTTCATTTTAATCTGAAACAAAATAATTTGTCTACCCACCAACTATATGTAGTTTCTTAAGTTTTTATTATTTGACGTTTTATTATTATTATTATTATATTTATTTATTATTGATTGATTTTCTTTATTCTTGATTTGTTTATTTATTTTTCATCTTATTTTGTGTAGAAAAATAAAAAGTAAGATATTTGAGAACAGTGGAATGTTTTATCAGAGCTTTTCTTGTAGAAAATTGGGACCAAAGCAAAGTTTATAAAATTTTTTTGTTTTTAATACATTTTTTTTTGGAAAAGCTGATGTGGCCCAGTCTCACCCAGACCCGAGCTCCAGTAGCCCCCAAGTAAATTTTGAGTTTGAAACCCTTGTTCTAAATCATGTGTGCGTTGATACCTTCTTATCCTGCAGATCTGTTGAGAGTTCGTAACTGTCTGAGAGAGCCTTGCATCTCTTGTTCTCTTCCTCCTCTTGCTTGCGAAGAGCTAAGCTGGCAGGTTGGTGCCGCGTTCGTAGCGCCCAGGCCAGGCTGGCTGAACTGGAGGCAGACACACATGAAGGGCCCCTGGAGCCCGAGGAGATTAAACCACTGCTGCTGTCACTGTAGTGCTCGGAGCTTCGCAGGTAAGATGCCTGGCTGAAAGAGGTGTCTTTGTGGGTGCCGGACTCCCCCGCCGGACATTGGGACTCCACTTCCACACTATAGAAGAGGAACAATATTAAAAGCTATTCATAATACAGTCATTGTTACATGTACAGATAATACAATTGAACAGTTTTGAGCAGAGAGGAACTGACCTTGTCCTAATGGAACCCATATTGAACCTTAGCATCTCCTGCATTGTCTCCTGTTTTAATAAAGTGCCAGAATTTTCTGCCATCCATCTCAATTGTATTAAGTAAATAAGGTGAGTTATTATACAACTACATCTAACATGCCAGGCCACACGGTGGGGAGTGGTTAGCATGTGGGCCACGGAGTCAGGAGATCAGGTAGAGCTGGATTCGAACATCTCTGGTGCGTGGGTTTTCTCCAGTTTCCTCCCACATTCCAAAAACATGCTAGGTTAATTGGCGACTCCAAATTGTCCATAGGTATGAATGTGAGTGTGAATGGTTGTTTGTCTATATGTGCCCTGTGATTGGCTGCCGACCAGTCCAGGGTGTAGCCCGCCTCTCACCTGAAGACAGCTGGGATAGGCTCCAGCATGCCCCCGCGACCCTTGTAAGGATAAGCGGTGTAGATACATACAACTATTACGTGTAGGGTTGCAACTAACAATTAAATGTGCAAAATCTGTGGTATTTCTAATTGTGTATTATTTTTGGAATAATAATAAAATAATTCCCGAATGTCCAAATTGGCATTACTTTATGGAAAATTGTATTTAGTTATCGCTGTAGTTGCGTATCAAAATCATTTACCACAAATAGATTTACATCCCTACTTATTATAGATTAACTTTTCCCATCAGTGAGTAATGTGATTAATCGCAATTAATCGCAATTAATTTTTTAAATTGATTGACAGACTCTAATTTGATATTTTCAGATGGCGCTTGTATCCACTTACAGTGAAACCTTGCCACATCCAATATGGCGGCGATGTTGACATACATGACAGGCGAAACATTTCGGATTGAATATTCCAGTTGCGATTAATCGAATGCCCTGAGAATACAATGACAATCCTCACGAGGGTCGCGGGCGTGCTGGAGCCTATCCCAGCTGTCTTCGGGCGAGAGGCGGGGTACACCCTGGACTGGTGGCCAGCCAATCACAGGGCACATATAGACAAACAACCATTCACACTCACATTCATACCTATGGACAATTTGGAGTCGCTAATTAACCTAGCATGTTTTTGGAATGTGGGCGGAAAACCAAATTAGAACATGGGGAGAACATGCAAACTCCACACAGAGATGCCCGAGCGGGGAATCGAACCGGGTCTCCTAGCTGTGTGTGTGCTAACCACTCAGTCACCGCACAGCCTGAATGAGAATATTCATTCATTCATTCATTTTCTACCGCTTTTTCCTCACAAGGGTCGCGGGGGGTGCTGGAGCCTATCCCAGCTGTCTTTGGGCGAGAGGCGGGGTACATCCTGGACTGGTTGCCAGCCAATCACAGGGCACATATAGACAAACAACCATTCACACTCACATTCATACCTATGGACAATTTGGAGTCGCTAATTAACCTAGCATGTGTTTGGAATGTGGGAGGAAACCAAATTAGAACATGGGGAGAACATGCAAACTCCACACAGAGATGCCCGAGCGGGGAATCGAACCCGTGTCTCCTAGCTGTGTGTGCGCTAACCACTCAGTCACCGCACAGCCTGAATGAGAATATTAACAATGGAAAGCACTTTCCTTAGGGTAAAACTACAACATTCTGTTTAAACCGTCTTTTATGGGCAATAAAATCTCATCAACTTCTCATCTCTTGTTTCTTAGGTTATTTATAATTCCACCTCCTTGGCTCCTTAAATAGAAGAAACCGAGAAGAGGGAGGGGATTGCCTGGTGACGGTTACTGTTGGACCTTTTGTGGGTGGTGATGCAGTTCTTCAGAGGAGAAGCATAGTTACCATGGTGATGTATTGACCGTTATCACTATTAAAGTGGGTGGCGAAGACGCTCCACAGGTTGTGAATGATCATTTCAAGAACGCTTGTGTTTTTGTGAAAACACTTCACATTAGCGCAGAATGACCCGCGTCGAAATGTGTAACAAGCAGGTAGACAATAGCTGTGATGTTCTACCGTGGACGTCAACAGGAGCAGATGGCATTTTCATTCAGCTGAGTCACAAAAAAAAAAAAAATAAATAAAAATAAGGTTGTAGAAAGCTTTTTAACCAAGGATGATTCATGTCGTGTACTTTAAAACAAGAAAGAATTATTCATCTTTGATTCGTCTGAGCTGAGAAATGTGAAAATGGAAGTTGAGAGACACCATGACTGAACACTTGAAGCATTTTAAATGAAGCCACTTAATTCAACCCACCTTCAAGAGTGCTGGCATTAAAAAGGACTTTCAAATGTGAGCGTGTGACGTGACCCATTATCGGAAGGGAAACTTAGCTGTAAAAAAAAAAAAAAATAAAAAAAAAAAATACCACGAAGGCGGCCGCATTGCAGCAGGCATCTGCACTTCATTATTAATGGACACCGAGTGGTCCTGTGAAGCATTCTGGAGGGAGGTTCTCTCCAGAGGATCTTTAACGAACACTAGCCCAGAGTCTCATCACAGCCAAGCATTTAATTGGTGCGGCAACAGATGTGTGGAATCTACCAGGATACCAACCAGGACGGACGCCATTAGACTGACAACAACCAAAGAAAAGTATAATGAACAAAAATACAAACATATGACAATATATTGTCGGCATGGTAGAAAAGTGGTTTGCGCACACACAGCTAAGACACCCGGGTTCGATTCCCCGTTTGGGCATCTCTGTGTGGAATTTGCATGTTCTCCCTATGTTCTAATTTGGTTTCCTCCCACATTGCAAAAACATGCTAGGTTAATTGGTGACTCCAAATTGTCCATAGGTATGAATGTGAGTGTGAATGGTTGTTTGTCTATATGTGCCCTGTGATTGGCTGGCCACCAGTCCAGGGTGTACCCCGCCTTACGCCCGAAGACAGCTGGGATAGGCTCCAGCACCCCCGCGACCCTCGTGAGGAAAAAGCGGTAGAAAATGAATGAATGAATGACAATATATTGTCGGCATGGTAGAAAAGTGGTTTGGCCACACAGCTAAGAGACCCGGGTTCGATTCCCTGCTTGGGCATCTCTGTGTGGAGTTTGCATGTACTCTGGTTTCCTCCCACATTCCAAAAACATGCTAGGTTAATTGGCGACACCAAATTGTCCATAGGTATGAATGTGAGTGTGAATGGTTGTTTGTCTATATGTGCCCTGTTATTGGCTAACGACCAGTCCAGGGTGTACCCCGCCTATGAATGAATGAATGGTTATTTTTAGCCTTATGCATTATTTTAGCTGTTTGAAGATGAACTATATCAGCAAGTTGAAGTATTTGTGATTTTAGAAATAAGGAGTTAGTATGTTCTCTGTAGGCGGCATTATGAATTATCCTTACTGGCCTTTTTTGCAGTACATTTAACGAGTGAAGATTGCTTTTATAGTTATTAGCACAATATTTTCCACACAATAAGTAAGATATGGTAGAACCAGAGAGCAATAAAGAGTGTGGAGTGATTTCTGATTGAGAACAAATTTTGCTTTGTTCAATACTGAAATACAGTAAACCTCGGATATATCGGACTCGGATATATCGGAAATTCGCTCACAACGGACAGATAAAAAAGAACCGATTTTTCTGTAATGCATTTCCAATAAAAATTCATTGCATATATCGGATTTTTTATAACGGATTTCGCCTATTTCGGACAAAATCTCCAGTCCCGTTCCAATGCATTTCCATTAAATTTCCCTCGCATATATCGGATGGCCGCATCGTGGCGCTCCGATTCGCCGAATCGTGACAGGCCGCTATACGACGTCATTTGCAGCGTTTGCAGCGTTGCCTGCGCATCCAGGTACATTGGAAACATAGTCAAGGAAGTGCCTTTTTATAACGGATACAATCCGATTTACGCATATACCGGATATAAATCCGATATATGCGTAAAACGGACATTTTCCGGTATACGCATATAACGGATTTCGCTTATATCGGACAAAACCAGTGGGAACAATTGAATCCGATATATCCGAGGTTTACTGTATTTCTGGCCACCTTATGTTGTATATTTGTAATATGAGGTTTCCAGCTCATATTTTCATCTATTGTGATCCCCAGAAATTTCTTTTCGTTCACTCTTTCAATGTCCACACCGTCTATTTGGATTTGCATGATTTTAGTTTTATTTAGGTTAGAGTTAAACAATATTAGAAACATCAATAGGATTGCAGTACAACACACACTAATTCAACTCTAATTCTGTTGTTTACGTCCGTCGATACACAGAAGAGGAACATCTCTCAGGCGTTCTTGCTGTGCATGGGTGCGTGACGGAGCAATAGTGGGTCCAACTGCCTTAAACGCACCACATATAGCTGTGAGGGGATTAACCTCTTTGGGGATTACAACCAGTTTCTTTGCAATGTCTTCAGATTTACACTTTGTCTGTTTGCAAGAGACACAAGTGGCTCTCATAAACCCACATAATGACGTTAGATTGATTGACAGGAACAGAAAGTTCAGCATGGGAAAAAAAAAGTAAGAATGCCATTCTTTTGAATGTCCACAATGAAATCATTCATGGGTCAGAACATTCTTCATCCGCCAACACTTCTTACACTGAGGCGTCTACCTACCAACTCCCCATCACGCAAAAACACAACAAGGCTCTGTGCTCTGAGCAAACGATAAAAGAGTTCTTACCATGCCGGGACGGACAGTCACGGTTCTTACACCAACTAGCATGGTAGCAAACACGCCCACGCCAACCTATGTATCTTCACGTTTACACACCTAGCAAAGCTGCACAAGCCGCATTCTTCAGGTTTTCTTCACAGCCGCAAAGTGTCCTAACCCTGCCCGGCTGCGCCCTGCCCTCCCTGCAGTGACTCACTGACACAATCATGCACTTTTCGTTACACAACACCGCACAAAAGCAGGTCGCACAACATGAGTGGAATATAAGAAAGATGCAGGGATGTAAACTACATGTATGACGCTAATTGCATATGGCGTGGGTAGTGTATGTGGAAGATTTTGACCTCAGAATTTGACTTTAGGGCGGCACCGCGGGCGAGTGGTTAGCGCGCAGACCTCACAGCTAGGAGACCAGGGTTCAATTCCACCTTCGGGCATCTCTGTGTGGAGTTTGTATGTTCTCCCCGTGCATGCGTGGGTTTTCTCCGGGTATTCCGGTTTCCTCCCACATTCCAAAAACATGCTAGGTTAATTGGCGACTCCAAATTGTCCATAGGTATGAATGTGAGTGTGAATGGTTGTTTGTCTATATGTGCCCTGTGATTGGCTGGCCACCACTCCAGGGTGTACCCCGCCTCTTGCCCAAAGACAGCTGGGATAGGCTCCAGCACCCCCCGCGACCCTCGTGAGGAAAAGCGGTAGAAAATGAATGAATGAATTTGACTTCAGGGCGGCACGACGGTCAAAGTGGTTAGCGCGCAGACCTCACAGCTAGGAGACCAGGGTTCAATTCCACCCTCGGCCATCTCTGTGTGGAGTTTGCATGTTCTCCCCGTGCATGCGTGGGTTTTCTCCGGGTATTCCGGTTTCCTCCCACATTCCAAAAACATGCTAGGTTAATTGGCGACTCCAAATTGTCCATAGGTATGAATGTGAGTGTGAATGGTTGTTTGTCTATATGTGCCCTGTGATTGGCTGGCCACCACTCCAGGGTGTACCCCGCCTCTTGCCCAAAGACAGCTGGGATAGGCTCCAGCACCCCCACCACCCTCATAAGGTAGAAAATGAATGAAAGAATTTGACTTCACAGAAGTCAGCATCATTCAAGGTCAAACATCATGTCTGAAAATAAATCAATCAGATGATTAATTGTTTTGTACAGATGAATTCTGAATGAATTCTCGTTAACGTAACGCCAGCTGATGTTCAGACAATTTATGTAGGAAAAAGAAAGTAAACACCGTCGGTAAAGTTCAGATCTTTATTGTGTTCAGAATGAAATCCACCAGATTTTAAACACACATCCCACAGACAAAAATAAAGTTGGAATGAATACCATGTTGAACAAATTGCAGATACATTTAACAAGGTTTTTTTTTTTTTTTTTTGCACGCTACTTCATTCATGGTTAGTGGTTTGCTAACAAATTGTGACAACGGTGCACATCCGAAATGGCATGACTAGACTATTAGATCAAGTAAAAACGACGAGTGCAACAGCAGATGACGATGATACGTTCTGACAACTTGATACCACAGCAGGAATAGAAAAAAATATATGATTTTAAAGATATATTAAAGGTAAAAATAGTTAGTGATATACAGAATACACAGTCAGTGAATGTTCGCATGCATTCTATTAGTCCATCGTATTGCTTCTATTTTCTCCAGACACAGTGCTAGACTTTTTCGGAGGTTAATCGACGAGAGGTTGCATGGTAAAGTGGCGCGTCAGCTTGGCTTAACGAGACGAGGGGCTACTGCAGCCTGAAGCTGAGCAGCAGAACTGGTGGGCACCCTCATCCTCCCCCTCCGCTCTTGGAGGGGAGTGAAAATAGGACAGACAGAAGCAGACAGAAAAGAAGAGATTGAAGACAAGCGTGAGAGACAAACAAATCATATTTATGATGGGACAATAGAAATTGCGGGAACGGTATATAGCAGGGGTCGGGAACCTTTTTGGCTAAGAGAGCCATGAAGGCCAGATATTTTAAAATGTGTATCTGTGAGAGCCATATACATTTTGAATGCAATAAAATGTGTGCATTTTTGTGTAAGACCAACAGTTTTAGATATAATGGGCTCTAATTATGTAGACCAGGCACACTACCCCACGCCAATGGGGTGTGGCCAGCATACTTTCGTGAGCAGCGCAGTGTCTAATAAGAAATCAAATACTTGCTGCCATTAATGCAACTTCTGCTGCTGCATAGTTTTGAACCGTATTCAGTACACGTATTTCATTCTTTTGGCCATCTTTGCCAGAAGGCTTGGTTCTGCAGCTTTAGCTATTTGACTAAAGGAGGAAAGTTTACATTTACATTTTTTGACATCTCAATGACCGAGGTAGACTACACCATTACCCAGTAATAATCAAGTTTTGGTGTTTGACCTGGAAAATATCATCAGGAAAGATAGATATGGTTGGCCGTATTGCAGCAGAATATAGATGGATTTTTAACAGTCATTTATGTGATGGTTTACTTTAAAATGTTAGCAAAAATGCATTTTTATTGTGGTAAGAAATGCTTGAGAGTCAGATACAGTCATCAAAAGAGCCCTACCTGGCTCCCGAGCCATAGGTTCCCTACCTCTGGTATATAGTATAGAATGGACATGTCAATGCCTTCTACAGCCTTTAGGTGGCAGTGTTGGAGCATCATGCGGTCATGTGTCTGTGCCATGGAGGATGAATACAGGGTCAGAGGTCAGTCAGTTTGTTGCTTGGGAGTGGCGGGCGACTACATAAGTGCAGGGTAATCAGGCACATACTACGCACTACACTGTGGAACCCCTACAGTTGAATATAATCAGGATTTCAAAACTGGTTTTTCCTATGCAATAATGGAAAAGATAAATTCCACCACACTCTCAAAAGCCTTTAAAGGCGAGGCAAGTGTAATAATAAGATAACCACCAACAAAACATTCATGTCTTGCCTTGGATTGGAAGTGTGAGTCCTCCTACTTAACATAACCTCCCATTGGAATTCTTCTTCTTGTCTGCTCATGTTCATTTTCTCTTAATATGGAATATTCAGGCAGCTTTTGTTCCATTATTTACACAAGATAAGTCAAATGTAATGTTAATTATAGCTTGTTCTCGGCTGCACGGCGGTCGAGTGGTTAGCGCGCAGGCCTCACAGTTAGGAGACCCGAGTTCAATTCCACCCGTTGTGTGTGAAGTTTGCATGTTCTCCCCATGTGTGCGTGGGTACTACGGTTTCCTCCCAGAAAATTAATCGGCGACTCCAAATTGTCCATAGGTATGAATGTGAGTGTGAATGGTTGTTTGTCTATATGTGCCCTGTGATTGGCTGGCCACCAGTCCAGGGTGTACCCCGCCTCTCGCCCCAAGACAGCTGGGATAGGCTCCAGCACCCCACATGACCCTTGTGAGGATAAGCGGGACAAAATTAATGAATGTAATGTTCAAGGTAGGGCTGTAAAGAACAATTATTTTAATAACCGATTAATCTTTTTTTCCCCCTGATTAATCAAAAACATGTCTAATTTCAGCCGCATGATGGTTAAGTGGTTAGCGTGCTGGCCACACAGTCAGGAGACTGGGAAGACCTGGGTTCAAACCATGCATGCGTGGGGTTTTTCCGGGTATTCCGGTTTCCTCCCACATTCCAAAAACATGCTAGGTTAATTGGCGACTCCAAATTGTCCATAGGTATGAATGTGAGTGTGAATGGTTGTTTGTCTATATGTGCCCTGTGATTGGCTGGCCACCAGTCCAGGGTGTACCCCGCCTCTCGCCCCAAGACAGCTGGGATAGGCTCTAGCATACCTCCCGCGATCCATTAGCATATTTAAATAAAAAAAAGATTGATGACCAAAATAGTTGTTGAGTAATTGGGTAATTGACTCACCATTAATTAAATGTTGCAGCTGCAGTTCAGTTAAGTCCTTCTTTAAATGAAGTAATACATTCATTCATTCATTCATTTTCTACCGCTTATCCTTACGAGGGTCGCAGGGGGTGCTGGAGCCTATCCCAGCTGTCTTCGGGCGACAGGTACACCCTGGACTGGTGGCCAGCCAATCACAGGGCACATATAGACAAACAACCATTCACACTCACATTCATACCTATGGACAATTTGGAGTCGCTAATTAACCTAGCATGTTTTTTTGGAATGTGGGAGGAAACCGGAGTACCCGGAGAAAACCCACGCATGCACGGGGAGAACATGCAAACTCCACACAGAGATGGCCGAGGGTGGAATTGAACCCTGGTCTCCTAGCTGTGAGGTCTGCGTGCTAACCACTAGACCGCCGTGCCGCCACTGAAGTAATACAGCAAATGAATAAATGGTTCAAACTCTTTAGAAACTTTTTTTGATGATTTTCCAATTAGGAATTGTAATCGGTTCAAACGTAGAGGTTCCACTGTATAAATGAAGTGAAGGTGAAACCATTGGATTTTGGAGGTTGCGGACAGGCTTAGTTGAGGGGTGGAGGAACCTCCTTACCTGCCCTGCTGCTTTAAGCTTTGCTCAGTGGAAGGGCAGCAGTACTGATGGAGGCTGACGAAGCTGTGAACGGTTAGACTGCTGGAGAAGAGAGTGGCGAGGGCGGTGCCGCCCGCCGTTGTGGGAGTGCTGGGGGCTGAGGTGGGCTGCCCTGAGATGGACGGCGGCCGCACGCTGACAACAAGGAGCAGAGATGGAAGACACACACAAACACACACACACACAAACACACGAGCACATAAACACAAAGACAGAGAAAGCAGAGACACGGAGAGGATCAGCGACAAAGCGAGTGAAGCGAGAGAAGCCGCACATTAAGCGTGACGCAACATACAGCAGAATGACTTCAAAATGGACGCCACTTTTAAAAGCCAGCGTGGGAATATACGAATGTGGGAATGTCGTTATTAGAACAATACAAGAAGGAGGTCATTCTCAGAATGAGTCTGCCGGAGCGGAGTTAATGAATGAAAAAGTTTTCTTTGAGAAACTCCATAATGGATTACATAAATCTGGATCCGCTCTTGAAAAAGCGCACCTCAAACACAAAAGCATCTCTGTCCGCTCCTCCACCCCTGGCAGGAATGTTCCATCTGCAGATTGCAGAGAGCGGTGGCAGGAGATGAACATGTATGTAAATGACTGGGCTCTGGCTGCAGCCAGCTGCTGTCAAGGACACGCAGTCCCCGTCATTTGAGTAAAGAAGCGCAGAGAAGGCGGTGCGCTAACTTAGCTTGTGGAACGGGCAGCTGTGTTGACCGAACAAAACGGACTCTTTTGCCTCAGGCTGGCCACAGGAGGTGGAAATTAAATCCTATTTCAGGAAAAGTTGGGTAATTGATGGTTAAGAAAATCATCTGTAACAAATGTGTACAAATAATGCATCCCATAATTCATAATTCCATTCACCAACTTTCCATGATTTCATATTTTGTAGGATTTTTTGATTATTTGTTGCCAAATATGAGGCCAATACACACTTAAAAGCTTACAACAACAATAAACACACTTAATTCAATTTTACAAATAGTATCTGTACCATTGGGCTGCACGGCGGACAAGTGGTTAGCGCGCAGACCTCACAGCTAGGAAACCCGAGTTCAATTCCACCCTCCCCGTGCATGCGTGGGTTTTCTCCGGGTACTCCGGTTCCCTCCCACATTCTGAAAACATGCTAGGTTAATTAACGACTCCAAATTGTCCATAGGTATGAATGTGAGTGTGAATGGTTGTTTGTCTATATGTGCCCTGTGATTGGCTGGCCACCAGTCCAGGGTGTATCCCGCCTCTCGCCCAAAGACAGCTGGGATAGGCTCCAGCAACCCCCGAACTCTTGTGAGGAAAAAGCGATAGAAAATGAATGAATGAATGAATGAGTATCTGTACCATTGGGCTGCACGGCGGGCAAGTGGTTAGTGCGCAGACCTCACAGCTAGGAAACCCGAGTTCAATTCCACCCTCGGCCATCTCTGCATGGAGTTTGCATGTTCTCCCTGTGCATGCGTGGGTTTTCTCCGGGTACTCCGGTTTCCTCCCGCATTCCAAAAACATGCTAGGTTAATTGGCGACTCCAAATTGTCCATAGGTATGAATGTGAGTGTGAATGGTTGTTTGTCTATATGTGCCCTGTGATTGGCTAGCCACCAGTCCAGGGTGTATCCCGCCTCTCGCCCAAAGACAGCTGGGATAGGCTCCAGCACCCCCGCGACCCTTGTGAGGATAGGAGGATAGGAGATACTACTTATTCTTTGATTGGTATCGACCAACCACAACAGAGTGGGCAGACTGGGCGTGCCTGGAGGCGGGCCGTTTTTTTCACGTGAACCGCAAAATCCAAAGAAATACAGCTGAATAGGCGCAGATTCTGGAAGATCTATAAAGCTTTGTGTGCTGGTTATTGTGTGTAGCTGCTCTATAGGAGTCCGCAGACTTAACAGTCAATGCTGATCAACAGTGAGAGTATTAAAGCCAAAACTTGTTCCAGTGTAGTTCTTTGCCGAGATTAAAAACGTCACTACACAGTAGGAAGTTATTTTAAGAGTGCAGAACAAGTAAGAAAACACAGAAATGACAAGCTTGGAAAATGGCAAGATTGTAAGATTTTATCTGTGTAGGAAAAAAAAAATAAAAAAACAATGAACCTGCAGACATGTTCAATATTGGTAGTGGAGGAACTGTTATGTAAGTTGCGCTTGCGCACATATTTGTTTCACCAGCAACTATCTCCCGTCAGATCATCCCCACTATGAAAAAAAAGGGTAGGCTTGAACTGTACAGTCCCTGTACAGTGCCGCTGTACAAGACCATTTCTTGGTTTTTTAAAAAATAACTCTCATATACAGCTAAGGAAAAAAGTCAATATAAAGGTTAAAAGTGAAAGTGAAACGCAGAGAGGTTACAGGAAGTAACGCACCACATGCAGGTTTGAGGTGGTGTGTACTTCAAGAGTCGACAGAGGCTGCTGGCAGGAGCAAGCGTGGGAGGACGACAAGCTACATGAGAGTGGGAGAGGTCGAACATGGAGGAGGGCAAGGGTGAACCCAATCAGGAGCGGCGTGAACGACGGAGCGTGAAATGGGAACAGGATGCGGATGGTTGCTGGTGTCAGCTGTGTATGAATAGTGCGGGGGTGTCTGTGTGTAGGTAAGGCTATGTATAGACGCGGAGCGGTATCGGTCCATATCAGTGATTTTGGCAGCGGTGCCAAGCTTGCGGACGAGTAACAGTTGGTATGCGGTTCAGAAGGCAGCGGAGGGACCCAGCAGAGGTGGGCAAACCTGCTTTTCATTCAGTTAATAATGTGACAGGACTAGAAATACAAAAGATGAGTTGTGGATAGGCTGCACGGCGGTCGAGTGGTTAGCGCGCAGACCTCACAGCTAGGAGACCAGAGTTCAATCCCACCCTCGGCCATCTCTGTGTGGAGTTTGCATGTTCTCCCCGTGCATGCGTGGGTTTTCTCCGGGTACTCCGGTTTCCTCCCACATTCCAAAAACATGCTAGGTTAATTGGCGACTCCAAATTGTCCATAGGTATGAATGTGAGTGTGAATGGTTGTTTGTCTATATGTGCCCTGTGATTGGCTGGCCACCAGCCTGAAGACAGCTGGGATAGGCTCCAGCACCCCCAACCACCCTCATGAGGCTAAGCGGTAGAAAATGAATGAATGGTTATAATAATGATAATAGAATATTTAGAAATTATGTCATTATATAGTCACACAGACCTCACAGCTAGGAGACCAGGGTTCAATTCCACCCTCGACCATCTCTGTGTGGAGTTTGCGTGTTCTCCCCGTGCATGCGTGGGTTTTCTCCGGGTACTCCGGTTTCCTCCCACATTCCAAAAACATGCTAGGTTAATTGGCGACTCCAAATTGTCCATAGGTATGAATGTGAGTGTGAATGGTTGTTTGTCTATATGGGCCCTGTGATTGACTGGCAGTCCAATGAGTTGTAGATACCAGCATTTTGTTTACGTGATCGGTAACGGTATCGGCCGATTTCACTCATCGAATATCGGTATCGGCAGCCTAAAACCCTGATCCCAACATCCCCGATCCATCCAATCCTGACTTGGTCCCAGCCTCTTCAAATTAAACTTTCACCGTTTGTTGACCGATGTCTATGAAAGAGAGAGTGGGAGCGCTCTGCATCATCCCACCTCCATCGCGTGACCCCGCCTGACTCCTACTGACAAACAAAGACGTTTGATCACCACACATGCCGCGTTGTAGCCTAAAGTTAGGGGTGTTTTTTTGTACACACCGCCCCTCCCCTTCCATCAGTTTCAACCCACCCCCCCAACACACACACAAACACACTTTCCTCTGTACGCTCGAGTCTCCTGCTGCTTGGCAACAGTGTGGACTGCCTGTGTGGGCGTATGGCAACGAGTGCTAGGCAAAAGCTCGAGGAAGGAGGGGAACACTTACAGTTGCAATTGAATAATATAATATAACAGGCACCTGGGAGGTTCTGCACATGTGCAAGTGGAAAGAAAACCGTGGATCGTGGAGGTCGCTGTGACATTAAATGTGGAAAAACCGAAAGAAATGTATTTAGTTATTTGATGAAACTTAACCCGCGAGGAATATAATCTCTCAACGTTACGTCTCCTCAAGTCATCATTCAATCCCGCTTGGTTGTCTTTGACTACGCTCCTGCTCCCACTCCCACCCTCTCCTCTCTCTATTCTGTGTCTCTCTCGCCCACTGAGTTCTTCACAGAAGAGCTCACGGCGTTCCCACGGTAACCAGTCTTGCTATTTTGCTCCACAGAACATGCGCGTGACTGTTTGACAAACATCCTGCATCTTTGGAAAATGATTACTGAAGATTACTGAAGGAGTCCACTCCGGTGCTAAATGCCGTGCTTGGCTAGCTGGGAAGGTTTCACGACTAGATCCACTCGGTTGTGATTGACATGCCGATACCAGCCTCCTCTTTACAGGAAGTGAGCAAAAACCACTAATTTCTGCTCTGTGAAGTGCCACAGCTGATGCTCAGACAAAGACGCCATTTTAAAAAAACGTGAGGAGGGGGGTGGGGGGGTGGGGGGTAAATGAATGTATTTGGATTGTTGCAATTTGAAATGTAATATCGTAACTTTGGTCTTCACGGTTTCCACAGCAACTATTTCTCTCAGAGCTGTGGTGACCCAAGGACATTTCACTTCCTGTGAAAAACATGGGAGACGTTCACTTGCTTACCAATGACGGACACGCCGGTCTTCTTATCGTCTTATAATCATTAATTATGATATGAAACCATAAACCACTTAAACCTGTTTGTTCTATGAATGTGCCGAGTGAAAAAAAAAAAAAACACCACAAAGACTCTGCATGCTCAAAAATGAAGAGTAGAAGGTATAAACACCACCCACATTCGGGTTGCTTCCCACACACACACACACACACACACATGATTTCAATTGAAGACATCTTCAGCAGTCATTAGCACTGTTGCAACATATTTTGATTCAAGTCCTAAACCATCCTTGTCAATCTATGCCCTGAAATGGAAAAGGAGAAGGAGAATGACAGCTGCTGTTTGACTGTCCCACTGCACTATGGCTGACACTACATAGGATGTAAAGGTACTGCCCATATATTATAATCATGTCCATCAATCAGCCTGTAAGTAAGAATGTCTTGAACCAGTCATGATGTGCTATATATATCACTATATTGACACTTACTATGGTACACATTATGGCATTGGATGCTCATATCACCTTGTACTTTGGTATGTGACAAAAAATTAAAAAATATTTAAATTAAAAAAAATATTAAAAATGTAAAAAAAATATATATAAAAAATAGAAATATTTTTTTTATTAAATTTTTTAATAAAAAAAAAAAAAAATAAATTATATTAGGAAGGGGTCGAGTGGTTAGCGCTCAGACCTCACAGCTAGAGAACCAGAGTTCAATCTCACCCTCGGCCATCTCTGTGTGGAGTTTGCATGTTCTCCCCGTGCATGCGTGGGTTTTCTCCGAGTACTCCGGTTTCCTCCCACATTCCAAAAACATGCTAGGTTAATTGGCGACAGCTGGGATAGGCTCCAGCACCCCCCACGACCCTTGTGAGGAAAAGCGGTAGAAAATGAATGAATGAATGAATAAATGTGCCCTGTGATTGGATGGCGACCAGTCCAGGGTGTACCCCCCCTCTCGCCCGAAGACAGCTGGGATAGGCTCCAGCACTGCCACGACCCTTTTGAGGAAAAGCAATACAAAATGAATGAATGAATGAATAAATGTGCCCTGTGATTGGCTGGCGACCAGTCCAGGGTGTACCCCCCCTCTCGCCCGAAGACAGCTGGGATAGGCTCCAGCACCGCCGCAACCCTTGTGAGGAAAAGCGGTAGAAAATGAATGAATGAATGAATAAATGTGCCCTGTGATTGGCTGGCGACCAGTCCAGGGTGTACCCCGCCTCTTGCCCGAAGACAGCTGGGATAGGCTCCAGCACCCCCCACGACCCTTGTGAGGAAAAAGCGGTAGAAAATGAATGAATGAAAAACTTAAACTATATTAGGAAAACAGGAAGTGAACAAATGTAACAGTTACTGATTGTAAAAGTACCAGATGGAGGGGTAGGATTTAATAAGCTTTGCTTCTTCCTACTCCTTTTGGACATGTGGAACTGGGAACTGATTATGGGATGCATTCAATTGTAATCTGATGCATGTTGAAATGAAATAAAACCATTACCATTACCATTACCATTACCAAGTGTGCACGGGAAGGGGATAGAAAAGTGAACAACGCTCAGTTAGTCTGAGTCACAGCTCCAGCAGTAGGAAACAGTGAGGGGAAGATAGCGACTGTATGTGGGTATGTACGTATGCGTATGCGTATGAGAGAGCCAGAGGGGGAGTTATAAAATTAGTAAATTAAGCTCCTTCTGAAACAAAAGCCCATTAGCGATATCCACATTGCCACAATTAACACCAATTTCCGAACGCGACGAGCACATAACCGCGAGGCTGCGTGTGTGAAGAGGCACATAAATGGGAGCAGTGGAGCACCTTCGCTCGGCCCGTATGAGCTTTAAAGCGTTCCACCGTGACAGCTAAAGAGACACGAAGAAGGCACCGTGAAGTCCTTTTTTGGTGTTATATAACGGTGTTGCTCTCCATATCAGCGCCACCGAGGCCTCCAGCTGACCCTGATGCTCGTCCTCATGCTGCCACTGCAACAAGAGGAAGCGTCACATTGTGGCGAGACCGGGACGAGGACTACGGGGTGTCTAATAATGGACAACCCAGGTATAAGAACAGTGCGCTCGCATGCACAGAAATTATATACGACCACCCTCGGGCCTGTAGTAATTATACTGTGATTACACTAATTAATCTCATGCTCTCAGTATGAGCCATCCTTCTCCTTTGCACACATTTTTAGGCTCAACGTTATATAAAGAGACACACACGTGACCTCACCTAAAATTAACCATAAAAGTAACAAAAATGTGCTTCTATATAACATCACATCACCCGGAGGCCTCGCATTGTTCACAGTGCTATTAGTGGGAGGAGGGGAACAAGGCAGGCTCAGGACAGCTGTTTACAAGACAACCGCGGGGAGGAGACTCTTGGTACGGATGCAGCAGCTGCCGCACGCATGGAAACAAAAAACAAAAAAAAAGCCGATGATGAATTATGGGTGATGTGAGGAGCGGCGAGCCAAAGGGCAGACACGAGCACGCTGGCTGAAGGACTAAAAAAGCAATTAGATAATAAAAACAAAAGGCAACTCTCTTAGCGCTGCTCTTGCTCAGGCTCGCCATCCCCTCGGCGTCTACGCACCCTGACAACAGATGGCGAATCCATGTGTGTTCCACCTTTTTTCTTTTAGACCTACTGAGTAAGTTCATATCCTCTTCCTGTTTCCGCTGCCTAATTTTTATAAAATTTACACGGGGGGTTTAATATGTGGTGGCCAGACAGCAACAGGATGCTACTAGTTGTTCTGACCCTCCCTCCATAGACATGCAGCCATAGGTACTGGAATGGCTTATTTCATTTGAACGTGCATCAGATTACAATTGAATGCATCACATAATCAGTTCACAGTTCCACATGTCCAAAAGGAGTAGGAAGAAGCAAAGCTTATTAAATCCTACCCCTCCATCTGGTACTTTTACAATCAGTCACTGTTACATTTGTTCACTTCCTGCTTTCCTAATATTCATTCATTCATTCATTCATTCATTTTCTACCACTTGTCCCCATGAGGGTCGCGGGGGTGCTGGAGCCTATCCCAGCTGTCTTCGGGCAAGAGGTGGGGTACACTCTGGACTGGTCGCCAGCCAATCACAGGGCAAATTTATTCATTCATTTTCTATCACTTTTCCTCACAAGGGTTGCTGGAGCCTATCCCAGCACTATCCCAGAGTAGGAAGAAGCAAAGCTTATTAAATCCTACCCCTCCATCCGGTACTTTTACAATCAGTAACGGTTACATTTGTTCACTTCCTGCTTTCCTAATATAGTTTAAGTTTTTCATTCATTCATTTTCTACCGCTTTTTCCTCACGAGGGTTGCGGGAATGCTGGAGCCTATCCCAGCTGTCTTCGGGCAAGAGGCGGGGTACACCCTGGACTGGTCGCCAGCCAATCACAGGGCACATTTATTCATTCATTTTCTACCGCTTTTCCTCACAAGAGTTGTGGGGGGTGCTGGAGCCTATCCCAGCACTATCCCAGAGTAGGAAGAAGCAAAGCTTATTAAATTCTACTACTCCATCTGTTACTTTTACAATCAGTAACTGTTACATTTGTTCACTTCCTGCTTTCCTAATATAATTTATGTATTTTTTTTACTTTATTTTATTAATTTTGTGTTTTTAATTTTTTTATTTTTTGTCACCTACCGAAGTACTAGGTGATATGAGCATCCAATGCCATAATGGGTACCATAGTGCGTGTCAATATAGTGATATATATAGCACATCATGACTGGTTCAAGACTCTTCATCCTTGTATTTAGCAAACATCAACTGCTTGTATTGTTTCTTGAATTGGCTCATCGTTGTGCATTGTTTGACTTCCTTACTCAATCCATTCCATAGTTTGATTCCACATACTGAAATGCTATGGCTAGCATAACGTAGTCCTAGCATAGAAGTGTTTCAAATGTACTTCTTCCCTGAGACTGTAAATAACAAGGGACAATCCATAACAGTATTTAATCGTGTTTAATAACTAATATGTGCTTCCGTCTAATGACTAAGACGCCCCTAAGGGATGAGAGGAGGCAGTTTGAGTCGACGAGGGATTTAGCGGAGTCTGAATCAGAGACTGATAAGAGGATTGGGACTTAGTGAAAACAGATAGTGTCAAAATAAAAATGATTGCGCCACGTAAGACTGACACATTCCATTTCACTATTTTCTTCGACAAAAAAATTGCTGCCTGCTAAAGAAACATAATGCAGAGTTGACTAGTGTATATGTGTGTGACTGTGCGTATTATAATATCATAAACAAGGACGGATGCACTTGCCGTATTCCGAAGCTTACAGCACTCTAACTTAAGGTCAGTCATGAGTTGGAGACACATCATATGCTTCTAGGGGCTCGGTTTTAGGCGGATTTGAAAAAATAAAAACGTCACATCGAACACATTAAGGGCAAATATGACAGATATGACATGGTCACCTCATTAAAGCAAAGTGGCCTTTTGGAGAGATATTGCTACGC
This sequence comes from Doryrhamphus excisus, assembly GCF_030265055.1. Taxonomy (NCBI): domain Eukaryota; kingdom Metazoa; phylum Chordata; class Actinopteri; order Syngnathiformes; family Syngnathidae; genus Doryrhamphus; species Doryrhamphus excisus. The sequence continues at coordinate 15,953,911 of NC_080481.1, read as the reverse complement.
TGATAAAATGCACGTCAAAGTACCGCAGTCTATGAATATGAAGCTTGTTTGACCTATTATTCTTTTCCCACTTTTCCGATCTATAAATGTAGTTAGGATGTTGTAGTCTCATGTTAAACGACGCCAAAGTTTCAGATAATAAGGTTTGTGCATTCGGAAGTGAGCCCTGAAAGAAGTTTAGGATGGTTCAAAACGCTCAGTTTCAGAGGGCGTGGTAAAACTATTCTTTTGTGATGTCACAGAGGAGCGGGCTTCCTTATGGGCGTGGCTTCCCCAAGCTCTTTTTCTTTGTATATTAGGGCAGAAGTTATTGTATTTGGTGATTCCCAACAAGAGGAAAATATTTTCATCCGTCAATGGAACTGTTTGTGCGCATGAACGTGAAATATCCACCAAACTGTTGCTGAAGCCGGGAAAGGAACCACAGTGGTCAACGATGTCTGGTACTTTAGCAAAAAAGCGTAATGATCAAACTTCCACTACCAATATTGTGCCAAAACTGTCTGCAGTTAGTAAACGCGACACCCTCATGTCCGGCTTCTGAGCTCCCACGGCAAAGTGTGTCGAACGTGTGACCACATCACACCAGAGTGGGTGTGCTAAGAGGCAAAGCGTGGGTGGAAAAAATTACAACAGATCGTTTTGGCGGGAAGCACAAATCAAATACAGCTGGAATAGGTGCAGATTATGGAAGATGGAGAAAGTTTTCTGCGCGGGTTATTGTGTGTAGCTGCTCTATAGGAGTCCACAACTCAATACAAAAGGGTCGGAAAATGAGCTTAATAGATTCCTAAAACATGCTAAGTTAATTGGCGACAAATTGTCCATAGGTATGAATGTGAGTGTGAATGGTTGTTTGTCTATATGTGCCCTGTGATTGGCTGGCGACCAGTCCAGGGTGTACCCCGCCTCTCGCCCGAAGACAGCTGGGATAGGCTCCAGCAACATAATTTCTATTCTTGGCATTCATTATTTGACTTGACTTTGGTTAGCACACAGGCCTCACAGCTAGGAGACCCGAGTTCAACTCCACCCTCGGCCATCTCTGTGTGGAGTTTGTATGTTTTCCCCGTGCATGCGTGGGTTTTCTCCGGGTACTCCGGTTTCCTCCCACATTCCAAAAACATGCTAGGTTAATTGGCGACTCCAAATTGTCCATAGGTATGAATGTGAGTGTGAATGGTTGTTTGACTATATGTGCCCTGTGATTGGCTGCGACCCTCGGATATGGATAAGCGGTAGAAAATGAATGAATGAATGAATGAATGAATGAATGAAAGGTCCCCTTTAAATGATGTAATCAGTTACGCCCATGACGGACCAAATCAATATGAACCAAACACCAACAGTGCCATATTGATTAATTATTGATTAATTCCTGTAGCTCTACTTCCAACCCAAATAGACACCATGGTGTCTTACTATAACTCAACCCTTGCAATTCACCTTTGTTCCTCTATCTATGTCAGCAACTTACACAGTACTGACACTCAAAACAATAACATTCTCTTCCACTAGATGGCAGAAGTTAATATATCAGCAGTCTAGCCACGTGTTGCCATTCATACAACAGAATAAGTCATGGCACGCTTCCAATGTAAAATATGTCCCTTGGCACGTTCAAGTTTACGAACCACTGAACTACACACACACAATAATAAACATACTGTAAAAACACAACTGAGCATTATTACATTATTACCTCTGCCAAGCACAAGCAGAGCGGAGGTTATGTTTGTGCCGATATTAATCTGAAGCATTTGATTTGATTTATGATTTGGACTACATCAATAACACTAGTGATGTCACAAGAGGCACAATGATCCGTAATAAAAACAGGCAACTGCAGTAACCCACCCCAAAAAAATAACTTCCTGTCCGCCTGTCACTCAGCTCCCCCAGGGAACACATTTATAGCAACACACACAAGTCTTATTTATGTCTTAAACGGCTTATTTACTGTTATTATGTGTACAAAATTGGGTAATATAAATGTAAAGGTGACTATAGGGGTGTTAGTTCATAACGTGTGACATAAGAGACTTACTTTCTGCGAATGGTGGCGCTGGTGTTGGTGTCTGTGCTGTCGGTGCGTTCAAGGTGGTCTCGTTCAGTGGTAGACGAGCCACAGGAGAGACCACGGGTCAGCCTGGTGTGCGTCCTCCTCTCCCTGGATCCCGGCGTGGTGGCGGACCCGGCTTTGGTCTGAGCTGAAGAGGCGCCGCCGTCTCCATCATCATGATGGATGGGAAGCGACAGAGGCTGGCTGTGATTGTGGTTCTGCTCCAAGCCAGCGGTCCGAGGGCTGCGATCCTGCCTCAGGCCCTGGTTCTCCTGGCTGACGCGGTCTAGCTGGCCTTCCAGCTCCTCGATGCGCCGCCGTTGGGTCTCCAGGAGCTTGGCCTGGCTCTCGATGATGTTATTGAGTTCCAGGAGGTACTCCACGGCCCGGTTGGGGCTCTCCGGGCTGGCCTCCATGGCAGAGGCCCTGCCTTTGGCGGTGAAAGCCACCGCTGCTTCGACCCCAAAAAGGGCCGCGATCCACCCCCCCCACCAGCCCTGATGAGTTGGGGGGAGGGAGGCACCAATGAAGGCTCTGCTTAAAATGAACTATTAGTGTCAAGTAGTCAGAAACAGGAGGTCATAGAGAAGAAGGATGTCAGGATGACTACATATCATCAAACGGGAGGGCAGACATGAGCATTAGAGCATCTTAGGAGCCTTTTGAGGTGTTGCCATGCAGAGAAGAAGGTTCAACGTTGAAAAGCGAGCTGTAGATTTTCTCATTTCGTGCCCCCAGGAGCATGGCAAATCAGTATGGAATAGTTTAACAGTGTCAGCCATCATTATTTTTACATTAATGAAAATAATCAAATGGAAAGTGTAAGGTTATCTAAATGTACTTGGTAGGATGACTAAAATGTTTCTAATGAGTCAATCAGCAGTCTTCCAAACACACACACACAGTGGCCTTTCTATTTATGATCTATCAGTAATAATCAGGCAGTGTCAGTCATTACATAACTCAGAAGATTATTCTCCCTCCCACACTGAAGATCCCCACCGTGCGAGTCTCTTTCAACCCATGGCTCGATGCGTCTTCACGGCTTGGAAAGTAAGCAAAGTTGCCTTACGAAGTTTATTCTTCAGATCCAGCGGCTCCCCTCCGGTGCTCTCTTCCGAAACCACATCCTTTGGGTTTTTCACTCGGTCCCCCAAAGTGACACGGTGTGGGATTATACATCCAGCAGCAATAACGCAGCACGTACTTACACGTCACGCGCGTTTGGAGACTCGCCAAGGGGGGGGGAGAAACTCCTCAGGAGGGCTTAATAAAAGATTCTGCGACTGCCCCAAAAAAGTCTGAAGTGGACGCAAGCGAGTCTTGAAAGTGCGCCTCTATTTTACAGCTAAGACACAAATAAAAAGGCGTATTTTTGGTACTTGTCTAAAACGACTTTAACAGGTGTTTTGTCGCTAATCCATTATAAATGGCGCGCAAAGACGCCTCCCGCGCGCCCGGACTGCAGAATTACGTGCGGTTTTTGCCTCTGGAGCGCTTCAATGTCACGTGCACGGTAATGATGAACTTCTGGTCGGGTCTTTCAAAATAAAGCACTACGGAAGCTGACTGATTTCCTAACTGAAAACCCAAATGACGACACCAGACATTTTAAATGTTAAGATTTACTCAATTGTTATATTGTTCGTTTAATGCCATCTGTGCCATTTACAATGTATCGAACATTGTTTTCATTCAAGGGGAATGTACTGCACAGCGACCGGAAACGAACAGACCGAATGTCATTGTGTGCCTTTAAATCTAAATAACAAAAAAATTACCAACATGTGTCACTTATTATTTTAATTTTTATTAAGAAATGTGAGATGCGTAACTTATTTTTACAAAATAAATACACGGCAGTTGGAGGTGATTTTATTCTGAAGGTGTATCCACAGCTCCCTTATTTCCTCATCGAGTAGCTTTACACCGTCAGGAGCCTTAAGGAGCACATGTATCAAAGATCATATATCATTTTTCATGTAGTATAAATGACACATTTCAGTACAAATAAAGCCATTTTGTGTCAAAACACTGAAAAAAAACGAAAACTGGTGTTGATTCAAGCTACTTTTTACTAACTAGCCCCGAGTGCTAAAGCTAAGATGTGTTTTGTTCAGCTAGCTTAGCATGTATTGACTTACACTGGATTGGGTATTAGCATGTTAGCATGTTTTAACATCCGCAAGTTTGGACACCCCCTGAGCTGAGTTTGCTGCTGTGATGCGCCCACTTGAACAGAAGGCAGCAGCTTTGGACAAGACAAAAAGAAAACACGCAGGCCCCGCAGCAATCTTATTTTTAGTGGCAGGACTTAAGTGCTCATATTTAGACTGAGACACCATAGAGCCATCCTTTTTTTACACAGGTGATATAATAGCGTGCGTTGGGGAGGTGAGAGAGAAATGTAAAATCCCTGTCATGGTCAAAAAGCAGGCTTAATAATTGATCTCTGGAACATGATCAAGGTTTTATGCTTTGATAGATGTCATCCAAGGGCATATTACATTTGTATGACTTGTTCTCAAACATCTGCATAGCCGTTTGTGGATATTTTTGGACCACTTTTAAATGTCCCCTTCATTCATTCCATAGGGTGTGATTTTGCTGCCACCTGCTGTTCGTTACTATAATAACAATGCGAATAAGAACACATTGATGATGTTGGTTCAGCAGCTTATTTGCACTTTTATTAGAATGATGTTGACATTTCAGACATATAATCTCCTTTGGGAAATGAACATTGGTTATAAAAGTTATGTGACACCATTAGCATTAGCATTAGCTACACACTCTTTAGGGTTGAACCATGTTGGGAACTAATCCAAGAATGTATGAATGGGATTGTTATTAGAATAAAATAACAGTCTTTGTCACCGGATGTTTCCTCAATCATAAATAATGTACGGATCTGTCATGAAAATGTGTTACTTTCCCTCCCCGAATGGCGTATCTAAAGTATCAGAAAACCTGAGTAATTCAAAAAAGATAATTCCATAGAAAAATAACATCTCACAGTATCTCTTCACTCCATTTTTTTGTATTGCCATAACATAATTACAAAACAAATAAATCCATCCCCGGATACCCGAACAATGAGGCTTGTGAATGATTTGCCAGTGATTTGAGCCTTTTTGAAATGATTTCACAGTTAGAGAGATCAGGTCAGAATAAAGGAATGGTTTTTTTTTTTTTTTTATCAAGGCAACTGTACGTGGCACAATGAGCACAGCACTGTCAAGACTCCAGATAGTGGTCGAAATGTGCACACTGACCGCTTACTTTTGGCATTTCACGCTGACTTCATCATCCTAATTCACATTAAACACATTCGAGAACATTCGTTAACAAATAGGGGGCTGGTATCATCAAATCTACTTGGGTTTAAATATACAGTATATATTCTGTATATATATATATATATAGCTCACACAATAAATATATGAGTGGTTAGCTGTCGCGTGAAGTATAGAATGTATTATATGTACACATAAACTTCTTTAGAAATATTTACAGAATATACATAGCTGCAGTGAAAGGGGATTTGCGTTATTATAAATATACATCTACATTAAGTCAACAGTCTGCACACCACAGACCAGACTGACTGCAGAAACAGATGGCTGACAGCTACATTATTATTGCTCGGCATCTTCATGAGGTATACATGGACATTTATGCAGGCTTTGTACAGTAGGCCTAGTAGGAGATACTCGGAGAAAGTACAGAGGTGAGACAGATTACATTAAGGGATGTGAGATATATATGGAATGTAATAAAGGCTGACAAATGAACTGAAATCCCAAAGTACAAAAATGTAAATAACGTCACGGTAGAATGGTGTTCATCTATAAATACATAGTTGAAGCACCTGTTACCATAGACACAGATAAGTCCAGGGTATATCTCCATATCTCCATATCTCCATATCTCCATATCTCCATATCTCCACTTGGCGATGTCTGCCTGCATTTCCTTGCATTTGCGCTCCTAATTTGTCACATTATGAAAGTGATCTTTCTTTTCATAACCACCATCTTGATTTGATTCGTGTTTGGCTCTAACTTTAATCCTTTGGTGAATTCATTTTGTTTGTTTTTACTTCCAAGGTGACTTGAGTCAGAGCTTTTCTTCCTGACGCTCACAAAAACAACATGCAGTGACTTGGAGAGAAGTGTCTCCCAGGTTATGGAGGTTAGCAAATAACAATATTAAGATTCTTGGGATCGACGCAGTAAATACATACGTCTAATCCACCGCACTGTATATTTGTTACCGTGGAAACGTGATATGACATAAAGAGGGCAATAGTGATGCAGAAAGAAAAGAAATGGGTCTTTACAACTTGTCACATCAGCGAAGTAAAAAGGCACAAAGAATATAACTTCTAATTTAGGGATAGGGATTGATAAGTGGTTTTAGTAAAAAAAAAAAAAAAAAAAAAGCATAATTTCATTTTACAGATTAAAATTCTTCCTGAAGAATGATAAATAGTGTACATTTTGTAACATAACTGAGAAGTATGCCTGTCATATATTCATTCATTCATTTTCTATACCACTTATCCTCACAAAGGTCGTGAGGGTGCTGGAGCCTATCCCAGCTGTCTTCGGGCAAGAGGCGGGGTACACCCTGGACTGGTGGCCAGCCAATCACAGGACACATATAGACAAACAACCATTCACACTCACATTCATACCTATGGACAATTTGGAGTCACCAATTAACCTAGCATGTTTTTGGAATGTGGGAGGAAACCGGAATACCTGGAGAAAACCGACGCATGCACAGGAAGAACATGCAAACTCCACACAGAGATGGCAGAGAATGGAATCGAACTCGAGTCGCTAGCTGTGTGGCCTACGCGCTAACCACTTTCCCGCTGTCGTGAACTAACATTAATGCTACACACCAAGGGAAATTGTGTGGAGCCTCATCCTTTGAAATTAAAAATTATATAAATAAAAATTAATTATAATAATTTATTATATAATTTATTATAATATAAAAATTAAAATTAATTATAATAATTTATTATATAATTTATTATAATATAAAAATTAAAATTAAAATTATACAAATTAAATATTTTGCTCATACAGTATATACTCTATAGACAAAAAAAGCCAAACTGACTTAATGAATCCATAAATACTCAGCTGGGTTAGCATGCGGAGTCGATAACTGCATTGGTGTCAATAACAAACACAATTTATTTTCTATAAAATAAAGAAATAAAGTTAAATGGGATCCAGCATTCGGCCGCCCTGCCCCGTCCGCCGTAAAAAGAGAGCCCGTTCTCATCTACGTCCCGAGCCGCCCACTGGTGGCTGGCTGGGTGTGAGCCAAGGACCAGGCAGCACGATGGCCCTGCGCCTGCCCGCTTCTGCAGTGGCCAGAGAGAGGCCAGAGATGCTGGCCGCAGACACGCTGCCGTCTGATTGGCTGCCTCCGGACTCTGACTCATCATCCCTCGGCTGATCTAAAGAAAGCGAGGAAGCGAGGAAGGAGAACGGTTCCCTTTGTGAATACGTCACGGCATCACTTGAGAAAGGTCTCTTGCGTGCATCATCTCCTCCGTGATCTTCCTCGATGCCGAAAAGGCTATCTTCATCCTCGTCATCATCTAGCGAGGCATGCAGTTGCTTCATCTTATGGTAGCCTGCCGCCACTTCCCAGTTCTCATCGTTCTCCTCCTCACTCTCCTCTTTTAGCCGAGGAAGCTTTTTTTCACGACTTGGAATTGGCAGTACAAAGTACTCCGAGCTGCATCCTCGATCTAGATTTACATCCTCCTTTACCTCCTTGGTCTTTTCCTCCACCCTCTCCTCAACAGAAGCTACTTCCTGCTTCCCATCCTCACTCCCACCTCTCCTCTCTCTGCTCCTCCCTCTCTCACCTTTCCTCCCCCTTGCTGTCACTTTCTCATCATCACTATCAGAAAACAACAAGGTGTCTTTGGGCAAACTCTGAGATTTTTTCTTCCTCCTTATCGCTTTCTGATCGTTCTCCCGCTGCCCCCCCCCGTCGTCCATAGGCTCCGAGTTGGGGCTACGTAACCCTGAGCGACCTTTTGAATGCCTTCTCCTCCTTCGCTTCTCACGTGCGTCCAAAGATTTGCTTCTCCTCCTCTGCTTGGAGCGGCGCCCCCTGCGCCTGGTAGAGTCTACTGCAGCCATACTCTGCTCCTGGAGGTGACGCAGGCGGGAGGAGGAGGTGATTCTGTGCTTATGGCCTGGACAAACATTGTGTAGGGGTGGGGGTGGGGGGTGGAAAAAAATAAAAAAACATTTTAAATAGAAACATATCACGGAGGAACAAACTCATGTTTGAAAGTGTGTTATGCAATTTGATGTAAAAGTGTTGCAATGTGTGTTTCCATGCTTTGTTGGTGATATGCTGGAGTTTAAGTGCCCATGCATACAACTCTATTATTAACATTATCTTACATAAGTCATAAGTGAGTGAGTCCACCGCCACATTTCAGCTAATCTTTGTATCTTCATCATTGTGGACTCCTATAGAGCAGTTACACACAATAACCAGCAGTGAAAACTTTCTAGATCTTCCGGAATCTGCACCTCTTCCAGCTGTATTTCCTTTTCCGTCAAAATGGTCTGTTTTAATTTATTCCACACATAGTCCGCCTCCGGGCACGCCCACTTTGCTGTGATTGGTCACATGCCCAAAGTGTTTCCTAACTATGAACGGACCCCACTTTCTAATATAGTGGGTATAGGATTGATAATAAATGAATTAAGTCATTGGAGAGCTAATTGCAAAGTGTTTAGGATCTACTGGCAGACTGATCTACTGTGATCTACTACGACCACTGACTGTATGAAGTCAGAGTGGTAACGTAGCTCAGGAGAAGCCGGACGTTTGGCAACCTTGTCTGCGCGATAGGGAGCACTCATTGTCGGACACATTTTGTCAGAGGCACCGATGTACAGGGACGTACAGCACGTTCAATATTCCTGATAGCGGGGTAGCGGGGGTTGCTGGAGCCTATCCCAGCTGTCTTTGGGCGAGAGGCGGGTGCACCCTGGACTGGTGGCCAGCCAATCACAGGGCACATATAGACAAACAACCATTCACACTCACATTCATACCTATGGACAATTTGGAGTCGCCAATTAACCTAGCATGTTTTTGGAATGTGGGAGGAAACCGGAGAAAACCCACACAGAGATAGCCGAGGGTGGAATTGAACTCAGGTCTCCTAGCTGTGAGGCCTGCGCGCTAACCACTCGGTCACCGTGCAACCATTTCACATTCATTTACAAAAAAGAGAGTCCCGTGTGAAATACAGTTGACAGATATAAATATTTTTCTCTTGCTGGGAATCACCAAATACAACAACTTCTGCCTGAGCTTGTTTCGTAAACAGAGTAAAGAGCTTATTGCGCCTACAGCCACGCCATAAAGAACATAGATATAATAACATTGTTACAGAAATGTAACAGGTGTACTCACTCATACAAATTGTATCGCCTCATTAATTCAGTTGTGAGGTAATATGGACGCACAATTGTGAAAACTGTCAGTTAGGGTGCATCAAATTTGAATGGGAAATTTTAAATTCATAATCATAATCATCATCATCAATACCGTCTACTCTATATTACTGTTGTTGATGTTATGCTTGCTCGGCTATTAGCTAACTGTCATTAGCAAACCGTAGCTAGCTAATGTTAGCTACAGTAGAGGCAATGAGCACTAAACAGTGACTAAAATAATAAATGGACAATTGTATATAAGATTATGTAGGACTACAGTACTACTCTCAATAAATATGAGGTATCAGTAATACTGTCTACTCTAAATTATTACTGTTGTTGATGTTATGCTTGCTCAGCTATTAGCTAACTGTCATTAGCAAACTGTAGCTAGCTAATGTTAGCTACAGTAGAGGCAATGAGCACTAAACAGTGACTACAATAATACATGGACAAGTGTATATAAGATTATGTAGGACTACAGTACTACTCTCAATAAATATGAGGTATCAGTAATACTGTCTACTCTATATTATTAATGTTGTTGATGTTATGCTTGCTCAGCTATTAGCTAACTGTCATTAGCAAACTGTAGCTAGCTAATGTTAGCTACAGTAGAGGCAATGAGCACTAAACAGTGACTAAAATAATAAATGGACAAGTGTATATAAGATTATGTAGGACTACAGTACTACTCTCAATAAATATGAGGTATCAGTAATACTGTCTACTCTATATTATTAATGTTGTTGATGTTATGCTTGCTCAGCTATTAGCTAACTGTCATTAGCAAACTGTAGCTAGCTAATGTTAGCTACAGTAGAGGCAATGAGCACTAAACAGTGACTAAAATAATAAATGGACAAGTGTATATAAGATTATGTAGGACTACAGTACCACTCTAAATAAATATGAGGTATCAGTAATACTGTCTACTCTATATTACTGTTGTTGATGTTATGCTTGCTCAGCTATTAGCTAACTGCCATTAGCAAACTGTAGTGTTAGCTACAGTAGAGGCAATGAGCACTAAATACCTATAAATATGACAACAAATCATTCAAATTACAAAGACAAACCTGCAAATTTACTAGTAATGTGTAATAGGAGTATAAATAACAACAAAAACATAAAGATCACCTCAGATCTCCATGGCGACCATTGAACTGTTTACCACTTTATTCCACAAAAACAGATGTATGGCGGCACCCCTAAATAATCATGTATTGGAAAAATATTTTCGGCATATATTGGAACACTTTTAGTACCCAGCCATATCAAAAATTCAATAATTGTGTTTTTTGATGCACCCTACTGTCAGTCAGTGTTATACTGTACGTGAAAACAAAAAAGTGGCGAGTGAGCGTGGGGATGTAGAGAGACAGAAAATGGGAGAACTAACAGGAACCATTACCAACCGCATATTCTCTGTCCGTCCAATGACATAGAAGCAAGGCTCGCCTAGTTTGGAGTTGGTCATACAAAGAGACAAACTGGACAGCTCCACTGAGAGAAAGAGAAACCGGAGAAAAAGAAAGGAAAGACAGGAAAAACAGCCATGTTTGGAGAAGAAAACAAAGTCAAATCAAGATGGGGGAAATTTAGTATGAACAGGAACGAAAGAGTTAAATAGTATAATAGAAGAAGATTTGAAATCTCATGCAGGAATTTCCCAAGAATATTATGCTAGTACTAATAAGCATATTATGAAATCCTTCATGTTCTTCTCACCGTAGTCAGGCACATATCCATTTCCTCTCTTGAGGACCAGATGAATGCGGTGACCTCCTCTGCGGATCTGCTCCACCGCCTGACTGTGGGTCATCCCTGCTGTGCTGTCACCATTTATCTCCACAAGTTGGTCACTCACCTGCAGAAGAAAGAAAAACGAAAAAAAGTCTGTTATCCAGACTTTATTCAACCATTTCTGGTTCACTCACCTGCATCTTCTGGCTACGTGAAGCCGGCCCGCCTTCCATTAGTCCCAGAACGTAGAGCCCCATGTTGTATTCGCTTCCCCCTCTGAGGCTGAACCCAAAACCAGACGGACCCCGATCCAAGTCGATGCTGTAATACCTGGAGTCACGCTGCAGAGTCGAATTGTGAGTGTGGACTGAAATCATGGAATCCGCTTCCGGTGCTGTACTCACTTTCGCACGTGACTTCTGACTCTTTTTGTTTCTGTGACCAAATTCATACTCTGTGGGTTCCGCGAGTCCTGATGAATCTGTAGTTTTATCGGTTAGAAGTTAGATCTGGAATGAGAAGACTGTGAGAGTGTGCAAAGTGGGAGCTTACAGGTGCTAGGTCGGGGTACAATGGTGAGGCGTAGAGTGTTTCCTGCACGGCGTAGGATCTGAGCAAGCTCGCGATGAGGAAGCGTCACCACCGAGCGTCCTTCCACGGCCTCCAATCGATCTCCGGGTCGAATCTGACCGCTCTTTGATGCCGGGCTACCTCGGCGCACCGTCACAAAGCGATGGGGGAGAAGGGATGCAGCTGAAAAACATCAGTTTTCGTTTTAAAGTCTCGTTCGCCAGTAGTCTCGTAATTGGAGTCGACTTTTAAAGGCGATGGAGATTTATGTGGAGCGCAGTCGAGCTGTGGATTTGTTGTAGGTAGGTTTACATTATAAATGACTCCTACTTTCTTCACACCTCCCCCACTGTCTCCTTGAAAACACTCACATCCTCTCTTTCAGCCCATCTGTCAACTAATCTCTCCATCCGCTGACACAGCCAGCCGCCATGCAGTCATTTGCACTGCCTTGCTGCTCAGGTACAATCTGGCACAGGATGCAAACTTTCCCCCTGATATGTTTTGGTAGCCCAAATCTGTCAGGGCTTGACTTTTCTCTTTCACCACATTGGTTATTTTAGTTCTCAGCTCTTGTGAGACGCCCCCACCGCCCCCACATTAGTGAGCTACTGCAGTATGTGTTGGCAACACAAAGCGTGTGCATGGGTACAAAACGGGAAATACCTTATGACAGGGGTCTCAAACACGCGGCCCAAATGTTTGAGGCCCCCGCCTTGATATAAAAGTTTAATGTTAGTGCGGCCGGCGCAAGTTTGATATGGATGCTGTATGGTATCATGTACCCAGAAAAAATTATTACGTTTGATTAATGTTCATGTTAAAGGTTAAATAACTGTTAATAGTTATCCTCCCTATCCGTGTGGAAGTGGTAAGTTTTTGGCTATTTAAGTTGAAAGGAAATAACTTGAAGGCTACCGTTTAGGTCGCTAGCCTCTCTAGTTTGCGAGTTAGCATGTGTCTCAAGACGCTGCAGTTGCGCAATATGTTGTAAATAAAAAGAGTATAAATGTGACTATAGTCGTGTTTTGTCATGTCTACAGGGCTGTAATAATGCTTTGTTCATTTTAATCTGAAAAAAATAATTTGTCTACCCACCAACTATATGTGGTTTCTTAAGTTTTTATTATTTGCCGTTTTATTATTATTATTATATTTATTTATTACTGATTGATTTTCTTTATTCTTGATTGGTTTATTTATTTTTCATCTCATTTTGTGTAGAAAAATAAATTGTAAGATATTTGAGAACAGTGGAATGTTTTATCAGAGCTTTTATTATAGAAAATTGGAACCAAAGCAAAGTTTTTAAAATTTTTTTGTTTTTAATAAATGCGTTTTTATTTTGTTTTTTTTTTTGGAAAACCTGATGCGGCCCAGTCTCACCCAGATCCGAGCTCCAGTGGCCCCCAAGTAAATTGAGTTTGAGACCCCTGAAGTAGAACAAGGTCCTCTCGGGTAGTTTGGTTCCAGAACCCAAACTGTGGGTCAAAGTGAGTCTTACTACATATAGTCAGAATGCCTCAACCTCTTGCACAAGTTTGTGCTTCTTCCCCAACAGAGAAGTGACTTCCATGTCCCAGGAACCAGATTAGACTACCAAAGACCAGGTCGTCCATGCACCGGACCCATCAGGTTTTGCGTCTACATGGGGAGATCTATTGTGGCTTTTTTTTGGGCTGGGCTCGGCCGATCCCGACGGGTGAAGATGCATCCTGGGCCTGGCTCCACGTCAGGGTGAAGTGCGGTCTCTGCTCTTGTCTTCTGAATCACTCTTGTTCTGGCCTGTCCGTCACCCAGGACCAGGGGCAAGATAACATAGCTTTTAGGATCACTTAAGTGTCATCCTCTTACAAACGACCTGAGCTACCTTTTTTTCCTAAACCATCCATTTATCAAATTTAATCCATAATATTTTTACTCCTTTTTTGGACATGTGAAATTGTGAATTCTAATATGTGATGTAGTACTGTGTAACTTGCATGCTTGGTTCATCGATGAAATCACTAACATGTTCAGTGAAAAGACTGTTGAGTATAAAATGTGCCCCATTCTCTATAATACGATCTCCTGCTGGGAACAGCTGGCCACTCTCAAGTCTTTCCGTTGTCCCCGTTTAACCTATACAGCAGCATCAAGTATTTATTTCCATGAGACACAAATCGTGCCGTCACCCACTGTGCTTCCGGGATAAAAATAGCCACTTTTAATGCTTCTTTGCAGATCTAATCGGTGTGTCTAAAGTCTAGACATATGAATCTTTTCAGAAAGTGATATTTTCAGCATTAATTAAGTTGTAATATCAAGAAATAAATATTCAATATGATTTCAGAGTCACATCTTCATGTGAGTGGCGCGGGCAGAAATGTCAATCAGGTTAAATCGGAGCCAAGACAGCTTTGCAAATAGTCTTCTTATCATGTATAATACAACAGTGGAACATCAACCTCTGCCAAATACACAAGCGCATATGCAAAAGCCCGGCTCACGCGCACACACATCGTGACTCACACAACATACTGAGACAGATGTGCTCAGCCGGACGCACTCGCACTCGTGCACGTACGCAGACACACTACGTAGACGCGATCCAAATAGGTTGCTTCATATCAAATTGTCTTTCCCACTGGCGGTCCATCCATGTTGTCCCGTTCCAGAGTAATCCCACTGCATTATGCCCAGCAGCCAGCGCCAGTAACAGTGTTGTGCCGCATGATCACTGGTAGAACTAACTGTAGAACCACTTCGGGCCATCATGAAAAAAACCTACTCTCCAACCTAGATGCATCTTGCAGCTAACCGCGCATCTAAGATAAGAGAGTGCCGTTAATCTTTAGTAAACAGCATCTGTCATATCTGTTAAAGCTCTTCCTTTTAATGGGTTCAATGCTAGTAACATGGAATTGAATATCCATCCATTCATTTTCTATGCAGCTTATCCTCACCAGGTATGCTGGAGCCTATCCCATAAAGGCGAGGTACACCCTGGACTGGTGGCGAGCCAATCACGGTGCACATATAGACAAACAACCATTCACACTCACATTCATACCTATGGACAATTTGGAGTCCTAGCATGTTTTTGGAAAGTGAGAGGAACCCCACGAACGCACGGGGAGAACATGCAAACTCCGCACAGAGATACCCGATGGGGGAATCGAACCAGAGTCTCCTAGCTGTGTGGCCTGCACACTAACCACCGTGCAGCCCCGGAGACTTATTATATTATAAATGCAATGAGAATAAAGAAAGTATATCTATCTATCTATCTATCTATCTATCTATCTATCTATCTATCTATCTATCTATCTATCTATCTATCTATCCATCCATCCATCCATCCATCCATCCATCCATCCATCCATCCATCCATCCATCCATCCATCCATCCATCCATCCATCCATCCATCCATCCATCCATCCATCCATCCATCCATCCATCCATCCATCCATCCATCCAATCTAAATTGTTGGAATTGCATAAAAATACACATTTACTTGTATTTAATGTTAAAAAAAATACATAGCTCTCACAGAAATACATTTTAAAATATGTGGCTTTCATGGCTCCCTTAGCAATAGACAAACAACCATTCACATTCACATTTATACCTATGGACAATTTGGAGTCGCCAATTAACCTAGCATGTTCTTTTGGGATGTGGTAAGAAACATGTGAAACATATTTTAAAATCATCTTTAGAATAAACATCATCATTTAGATAGTTATTCAGAAACCTGTAAGCATGTCCAACTTCCGCATCGGCCACGGTCAACACGACCGACCGAGCAAACTTCTGAGTAAGAATTAAAAGCTTCCAGCTTAATGCATAAAAAACGAAAAACAGAAAAAGACAAAACGCTGCAGCAAACCGGCGAGCTCACCCGTCGGCGTGAAAACATAAATGGAGAAGGAAATGAAGCAAATAATTACGTTTAGACTCCTTCACAGTTCTCAGAGCAGATTGCAGTCTCTCCAGCATGGCTCTCTTAATAGCATAGGTAAAAAAAAAATAAAAAAAATAAAAAGTAAAAATGACCTCCTGGATTCCAAGTCAAGTCGCTCTCCAAGGTGCTGATGTTCACATGTAATGGTTAACAGGAGCTAAAACGCAGGCTGTCCCAACTGTGTGCTTTCCCCCTCTGTATGAGAGTAGCATTTCAGCCAGCAATGGAGAGAGCGGGAGGTGGGTGGGTGGGTGGGAGGCGGAGGGATGCAGAGTTTTAATCTTTGGAAAAAACACACCGGACATTTTTACTGCAGCGTAAAGGGGTGGCGAGGGAGAGATAGAGGGAGAGAGAGGTAGGGCCAGTGAGGGGGAATGATGGAACAGCAGAGGAGATAAAAAGAGATGGGAAGGGGCCGAGGCGGGGGGGTGGGGGGGGGGGTGATGATACAGGAGAGACGGGGATCTGAAGTGATAGACAGGACTTTGTCAGGTGACAAATGAGAGTGACAACACAATGAAGATGGAAGTTCAGGAGACAGAGTGCAGCTGCGGCATCAATCTGGCCATGAAAACATTTTTATAAATGTGTGTTTGCTCGGGCCATAAAGCAAATTGAACTGCATCAAAGAGGAACAAAGGGCAGCCAATTCAAGACAAAGGATGCCGACACGGAGCCGTTCATCACAGGGATGAGCTTTGCACTAAACTACTCAAGGCAGCATGTGTCCATTTGCGGACAGGACATAAACCGTCCTATCATATGGGCACGCCTGTTAACGTTGGTGTTGGACAACCATAAGAAGGTCATTTTATATGAGGTCGTTAATAGGCACATGGATGCATAAATCTGAAAACGTCACGCTTTACATGTTAGATTCCAAATATTGATAAACTGTACCATGCACACTTAAATGCAACATTATGCAGGATAATCTATAGCTGGAAAAAACAATGTTTGGTGTACTTAAATGGGGGCAAAACATAAACAAGAGATAGGACACATGGGCGAGAGGCGGGGTACACCCTGGACTGGTGGCCAGCCAATCACAGGGCACATATAGACAAACAACCATTCACACTCACATTCATACCTATGGACAATTTGGAGTCGCTAATTAACCTAGCATGTTTTTGGAATGTGGGATGAAACCGGAGAACATGCAAACTCCACACAGAGATGCCCAAGAGTGGAATTGAACTCGGGTCTCCTAGCTGTGTGGCCTGCATACTAACCACTTGTGCATCGTGCAGCCCACTTTGTTATTTCATTCATTAATTTTCTACCGCTTCTCCTCACAAGGGTCGCGGGGGTTGCTGGAGCCTATCCCAGCTGTCTTCGGGCGTGAGGCGGGGTACACCCTGGACTGGTGGCCAGCCAATCACAGGGCACATATAGACAAACAACCATTCACACTCACTTTCATACCTATGGACAATTTGGAGTCGCCAATTAACCTAGCATGTTTTTGGAATGTGGGAAGAAACCGGAGTACACGGAGAAAACCCACGCATGCACGGGGAGAACATTCAAACTCCACACAGAGATGGCCGAGGGTGGAATCGAACTCGGGTCTCGTAGCTGTGTTGCCTGTGCGCTAACCACTCGGTCCAAATCATACTAATTGATAAAAATATCAAAAAATATCTAAAAATAAATATCAAAAAATATCTAAAAAATATATAAAAAATATATACAAATATATAAAAATTTATAAAAATATCAAAATATTTCTAACCTTTTGTGTTCTCCAGATCTTGAGAGGCGATGACAAATCCAAAACCCTCCCCTGGCTTCCTCCTCAACTCCACATCAAACCCTCTCAGTGGTCGGACACCCTCATCTTCTCGCATTTCCAGACCTGAATCCGGTTCTGTGCCTCTTCCGGCTACGTCCTCCAAACCTGTTTCGATCCAGTCTTTGGGCTCCATGGTCAGAGTGACTGGAATTGACTCCAAGAAACTGGTGCTCTGGATCAGCGAGGAACATGTCTGGGGTATAGGTAAGGCATCGGTGTGGATGACGTGGTTGTCCAAGCTACCGGGTGGTGGAGGAGGAGGAGGGTGGAGCAGAGGAGAGCAAAGTCTCCGCACGGAGCCTGGGGAAATAGTTGAATAGATGCCTAATCATAACAATGAGAAAGATGTCAGAAATAAGTCATTTAAAACCCCTGATTTTAAGTTTAAGTTAAGTTTTTACCTCCCCTGTAGACCAATAGGATGACTTCTCCCTGTTTGGTATGCTCCTGAAGAACTGTTTGTACCTGTGAAAACGGGACAATAAGACAGTCACATGACATTTAATGAGGAGCTAAGGATTGTGTAGTAATTATATTATATTATTATTAGTTTATTTTGAGGTATTTACATGAAAGAGTGATTTGTGTTACCTGAGCAAGGCTAAGACTCTGAACATCAGCTCCATTGATCTTGACAATAGCATCCCCTGGCTGTAAAGTATTGCACTGCTTCCTATCCCAGATTCTTCTCACGATGGTCATCCTGCCCCCCGGACCACCGGCCATCATGCTGAAGCCCAAGCCCCTGTCTCTTTCGCTCTGCGCCAAAGCCACCGGCACCAACTCCCCTCCGCGGAATCCTCCCGGTCCACTACCAACACTCATTGCACCAGGAGAGGACATCTTACTGGGACTTGCGGTAGGGCTGGTGTTGCTATGGAAACCATTAAAGCTGCGATGGCGGGGGGTGTCGGGTGTCGGTGGAGGTCGGAGGTGGGAGGACTGCGGCCTGAAGAGGTGGGCGTGAGCACTGCGGGGACCACCCGGGGAGGACGAGGGCCGCTTGGGTGACTGAGGCAGGGGCAGGCGGGATACAGGTAGGGTACAGGTAGATAGGTCGCTCTCGGATGACTTGGATGTACCGTAACGTAAAGGATGGGGCGGCGTTGACAGGGAGTTATTGTTGTGATTGCGGATCACAGATGCCCTGATGACAAAGACAGAAAAAGCAACAGGTCAGAAGTTTTTACTTTGAGCTATTCTTCAGAATTATTTGAGTTACCTTCTGAAAATCCTTGTCTCTATGCTACTTTGTCAATGAAACATGTATTCCGTTAGAAATTCACAGGAAAATATATTACTGTAAACATTTTGGATTATTTGAGAGACAACATGTAGGTATTTCATAAATAAATGTGTTATATATTAAATTTGAACATAAATAAATGTAAATATAATACATTTGTACTTCGGTACGAGGTGCATTATTTAAAAAAACAGAAAAAAAACAAAAAAAAACCTTAAACTGTATTATGGAAAGCAGGAAGTGAACAAATGTAACAAATGTTCCTCCTCAGGCACGCGAGGTGGAGCAGCACCCTCACGTTCCGGTTCTCCTGAGCTCCACGGTACCAGTGGTGCTTCTGACAAAGTGTGTGCGACAATGAGTGCTCCTCCTCAAGGTAAGTCAGGGGTCTCCGGCCACTAGCTCCTAACAACTTTCAATTAGCTCTCCAAAGACTTTATTCATTTATTATCAACTCCTATACCCGCTAAATTAGAACGTGTTGAGCGCAGAAGTCAGGAAGTAGTTTAGGAGTGCGACCAATCACAGCAAGGTGGGCATGCCCATAGGCGGGCCATTGTTGGAATGAATTAAAACAGACCGTTTTGGCGGGAAGCACAAATCCAAAGAAATACACTTGAAATAAGTACAGATTCTGGAAGATCTAGAAGTGCGGGTTATTGTGTGTAGCTGCTCTATAGGAGTCCACAACTCAATACAAAGGGTCGTAAAATTAGCATAATAGGTCCCCTTTAATAAATATTTAATATATTGTTAGATACATAGTTTAGTTGTATTGTTTTAATACATTGTTTACTTAAAAATAGCATTATAAATCTTACGTTCTCTTACTGTATGTAATACTTTTTCTTTGGTCATATGTTCACATGGTTTTAATCATCTCAGTATGAGCCATCTATAACATAAATTTCGATGTTTTTCCCCATAAAACACTACATGAGATGAATAAACATATAAAATATTGATATAAGTGCTTTTTGAATTTTACCTGTGTGAACCAATCGCAGAGACCACTTCACTGTCACTCTGGCTTGCCAGTGTTGGGTCAAGTGACTGGAGTCGGGCAAAACTTCTCATGGAACGAGGTGGGCGTGTAAGGGGCGGAGAGGCAGTATGACTGAAACTGGAGCGTCTGAATGAGGACCGCCTGCTGGCTAATGAAGTGGCGTTTCCATTAGCGTCAAGGATCACGCCGGGCTCCATGTAATCACCGTGGAATCCGTTAAAGTGATGGCTCTGGGGTGTTGAGCGGCGAGGTATCTGGTGAAGGGACTGGGGCTGGAAGGTGGTAGGTAATAGCGTGGGGTCCTCACTGTCCGGTAACTGTGTCTGTGGGGGCTGCTTGAGACACCCGTCGTGGTTGTATAGCAAGGGGTACCCTCTTCTGATTGCGATGTGTACACTGTGGCCCACTGGTACCGATTTGAGCATCTCCACTACCTCCTTGTGGGACACTCCCAACACACAAATGTCATTGATGTACACCAGGATGTCCGCTGTTTAAAGTACAGAAGTACATTATTAGTACTGTGTTGATTTTGGCAATATTCATTCATTCATTTTCTACCGCTTATCCTCACAAGGGTGCTGGAGCCTATCCCAGCTGTTTTCAGGCGAGAGGCGGGGTGCACCCTGGACTGGTGGCCAGCCAATCACAGGGCACATATAGACAAACAACCATTCACACTCACATTCATACCTATGGACAATTTGGAGTGGCCAATTAACCTAGCATGTTTTTGGAATGTGGGAGGAAACCGGAGTACCCGGAGAAAACCCACACATGCAAGGGGAGATGGCCGAGGGTGGAATTGAACTAGGGTCTCCTAGCTGTGAGGCCTGTTTGCTAAACACTCGTCCACCGTGCAGCCCAAATTAATAACAATTTTTAAAAAAAGCAATGGATTACCATATGTGTCAATCATACAACATTTGAAATAGTCTGTTCCAGTGTAAAACTGTATAATAATAATAATACATCTTCATTCACTGTCGCCAGCCAATCACAGGGCACATATAGACAAACAACCATTCACACTCACATTCATACCTATGGATAATTTGGAGTCAGTTTAATTTCTTTCATACTCAACGCCTTTTGTATTCTATGTAGGTGTGGATTAATTCTAATAACTAATCCCTGAAAACCAACCTGTTAACAGATATGAAGTACGGTGATAGCGGTGATAGTAGCCTGCTTGTGTGTTTACATCCATGAGCTGCACGTGTAGCTGCTGTATACGCGTGTAATATGATAGGGAGATTACAGTGTGCAAGACCGAGGGATTAACGACTGATTATGATATACGGTTGATGGAGGGAATCGGGAATTTTCAGTATAATCCCGGCGAGTTTAGACTGAGAAGGAACGCTGTTATGTCACAAACTGTATGTTGGTCTTATTGACTGTACAATATATTTATACTGTCAGATAAGTATAATATAACAATATGTTTATTATTGTTGATTTTATTCATTCATTCATTTTTTACCGCTTTTCCTCGCGAGGGTGGTGCTGGAGCCTATCCCAGCTGTCTGGACTGGTGGCCAGCCAATCACAGGGCAAACTCCACACAGAGATGGCCGAGGGTGGAATTGAACTCGGGTTTCCTAGCTGCGAGGTCTGCACGCTAACCACTAGATCCCCGTGCAGCCCAATGGTACAGATACTCTCATTCATTCATTCATTTTCTACCGCTTTTTCCTCACGAGGGTCGCGGGGGTGCTGGAGCCTATCCCAGCTGTCTTTGGGCGAGAGGCGGGGTACACCCTGGACTGGTGGCCAGCCAATCACAGGGCACATATAGACAAACAACCATTCACACTCACATTCATACCTATGGACAATTTGGAGTCGCCAATTAACCTAGCTTTTTTTTTGGAATGTGGGAGGAAACCGGACATCCACACAATCCCCCGCGCCCCCTTCGCTCCTCAGGCTCAAACCTCCTGGCACTCCCCTGTAACACCAAGCTCCGAACCTGGGGAGACAGAGCCTTCTCCATCGCTGCCCCCACCCTCTGGAACTCTTTGCCCCATTCACTCCGTGCTTGCCCTGACCTTCCCACCTTCAAAAAACAACTGAAAACCCACCTCTTTAAATCTGTTTTTAATGTCTAATTTTTTATATCTGACTGCTGTGCCCCCCCCCGCGCGCTTTTACTCATGTTTTAACTGTGTATTAACCAATGAATGTTGTATTTTGGTGTGTCTTCTATTCTGTTTACTTGCTTTATTCAACTTCATTCTTCTGTAAAGTGTCTTAGAGTATTTTGAAAAGCGCTGTACAAATAAAATGTATTATTATTATTATTATTATTACCCGGAGAAAACCCACGCATGCACGAGGAGAACATGCAAACTCCACACAGAGAAGTTCAGAATTTTAAAGCATCACCTGTGATGCAGTGCAGTAAATTACACAATTGCACCAAATAAAATGACTGCTGTGTTTACTGTCACCTGTCTTGAGTGCCGAAGGTCCACTTGACGTCACGCTGTAGACCTGCAGGAACTCTCTCGGCTTGCTGCCTCCAACAATATTGAAGCCAAAGCCTCTGGAGCCCTTGATCAAATGCGTGTGCACAAGAAAACCTCGAAGATCCTCTGGGTGCTCTGTGAACCCTGGAAAAATATCCAACAACAGGAAAAAAAAAAAAAAGGAGCATGAGATAGTGTGGTTGTGTCCCTCCGTGGGAAGTCATAAAAGTGTCCAGTAAAAGTGGTAGGATTGAAAGGATTACTGCCGGGCTAGCATTGGAGTTAAAGAGCAGGGAAACGGTTTCAGTTGTGTGTGTTTGGACAACTTAATGGTGGGCTGACAGGTTTTAGGAGTGAGAGAGGAGAGAAAGTCCAAACATGGCAGATGGTCCTTCCCAAAAAATTACTTTACCACTATATTAAGTTAACATGCACACAAACTGAACCACGACATTAAAAGCTAAATAAATGAATATCAAACTTAGTACACATTCAGTATTGTACAGTAGTTTTCAAATGAAGAGAACTTTAGCACCGCCTGCTGGCTGCAAGAAGGTAACGCAACTGCCTCACAGTCAGGAATGATGCCAGTCACTTTACAACAAACCAGAGCATGCGCTTGTTCTTTTTTGCAGCAAATCATGTGATCAGCTCATGAAAAAACATTGACAGTCACATGACACGCATGTGTCGACCCCCCCCCCCCCCCAACCGCCCCCGCCAGCCTGGGCTCACAAGCTTGGCATTGTGCCAGCCGTGCCTAGCTTTAAGGCCTTAATCACTTACTTGTCTCGTTTCAGCCAAAAGCTCATTCCATCTCATTTGACTTCAACCAGCTGGCTGTGGCTGTTATTTCCGTACTTGACAAATATGTAACATCATTTGGGGGCTTGTTCAGCCGTTACACGTGCCACCAATGTCCCGATAATAACATATAGGAGGAAGATGAGGAAATTAAAAAAAGAAAGAAACAAAGAGGCTCACATTCGTTTTTGTAGATGGACTCCCTGCTTGGAGCCCGAGGACCCTGCCAGCTGGTCCTCTTGTGGCTTTTGGAGACAAAAAAGAAGTTGAAAAAAGAAGTGTAAGATTGTGACTTGTGAGCATTGCAAAGTACAGTGAATGAAGTATTATTATTATACAGTTTGACACTGGAACAGACTATTTCAAATGTTGCATGATTGACTCATATGGTAATCCATTGCTTTTTTTTAATTGTTATTAATTTGGGCTGCACGGTGGATGAGTGGTTAGCAAACAGGCCTCACAGCTAGGAGACCCTTGTTCAATTCCACCCTCAGCCATCTCCCCTTGCATGCATGGGTTTTCTCCGGGTACTCCGGTTTCCTCCCACATTCCAAAAACATGCTGGGTTAATTGGCGACTCCTAATTGTCCATAGGTATGAATGTGAGTGTGAATGGTTGTTTGTCTATATGTGCCCTGTGATTGGCTCGTGTCCAGTCCAGGGTGTACCCCGCCTATCGCCAGCTGGGATAGGCTCCAGCACCCAACACATATAAATATACATCGTGTTAATACTTGAATGCAGCTAATACATGCAAGACAGCTGGGATAGGCTCCAGCACCCTCCGCGACCCTCGTGAGGAAATGCGGTAGAGAATGAATGAATAAATGTCAAAAAATGGGCTGCACGGTGGATGAGCGGTTAGCGCACATGCCTCACAGCTAGGAGACCCGAGTTCAATTCCACCCTTGGGCATGTCTGTGTGGAGTTTGTGTGGAGTTCTCTCCGGGTACTCCGGTTTCTTCCCACATTCCAAAAACATGCTAGGTTAATTAGCGACTCCAAATTGTCCATAGGTATGAGTGTGAATGGTTGTTTGTCTATATGTGTCCTGTGATTGGCTGGCCACCAGTCCAGGGTGTACCCCGCCTCTCGCCCGAAGACAGCTGAGATAGGCTCCAGCACGCCCCGCGACCCTTGTGAGGATAAGCAGTAGAAAATGAATGAATGAATGCAGCATTTCCGGATGCATGCGATTTGCATGTAGACCTGAGTTCGATTCCACCCTCGGGCACCTCTGTGTGGATGTTCTCCCTCTGCGTGGGTTTTCCTCTGGTACGCATGTTAGGTTAATTGGCCACTCCACATTGTCTATATGTGCCCTGTGATTGGCTGGCGACCAGTCCAGGGTGTACCCCGCCTCTCGCCCCGAAGACAGCTGGGATAGGCTCCAGCACCCCCTCATCAGGATAAGCAGTGCTACATTTCCAAGTCAAATCCAAGTACTCACTCTTTGTAGTGACACTCTCCAGGATCGCTGAACGCCTGCTCCCAGTGATCCGGCAACACCCCTCTCCCTCTGGCTCCGCCCATATTGCAGATGATTCCATTTTCCAGGACGCTCGACGCCCGCCGCCAACTGGGCGAGCGATGTCCTCCTGTAAGGAAGATGTGTTGAAAATGAGGAGAAAAAAAAGGTGACATGTCGTTTAAACAGATGCAGCCCGTACTGAAAAGGACAGTAATAACCTGATGCTAGCATGTCTGCGGTAGAGCTGAGGTCAGCATTTCTGTTGCTTTTGTCCCCCCCCCACCCCACCCTCTCAGGAGAAAGGGTGTGTGACTGTGCATGTGTAGCACACACTGAATAGCATGGATTTTTTTTTTTTTTTTTTGGCCTAATTATCCTTGAAGATGTCCTTTAATCGTGAGCTCCAAGGTGGATGGGAGAGATGTTGGATGCAGGTCAACACTAACCCACCCACCATCTTACACAGTATAATTCAAGATGATGACTCAGCAGAAGCCGAGGGGGTGACTTTTTAGAACTCTATCACACATGAAGACAGCTTTTGGGACATTGAGGCTCCGGCATACCCGCGACCCCAAGTGAGGATAAGCGGCATAAAAAAAAGAATAGATTACCAAAATAGTTGTCGATTAATTGGGTTAATTGATTAACCATTGATAATTTGATAAATTGTTGCAGCTCTAGTTTAGAAGAGCATACTAATGATTAATTCATTCCACACTCTTTATTGTTCTCTGGTTCTACCATATCTTACTTATTGTGTGGAAATATGGGCTAATAACTATAAAAGCAATCTTCACTCGCTAAATGTACTGCAAAAAAAGGTCAGTAAGGATAATTCATAATGCCGCCTACAGAGAACATACTAACTCCTTATTTCTAAAATATAAATAATATATATATATATATATATATATTCATTCATTCATTCATTTTCTACCGCTTTTCCTCACGAGGGTCGCGGGGGATGCTGGAGCCTATCCCAGCTGTCTTTGGGCGTGAGGCGGGGTACACCCTGGACTGGTCGCCAGCCAATCACAGGGCACATATAGACAAACAACCATTCACACTCACATTCATACCTATGGACAATTTGGAGTCGCCAATTAACCTAGCATGTTTTTGGAATGTGGGAGGAAACCGGAGTACCCGGAGAAAACCCACGCATGCACGGGGAGAACATGCAAACTCCACACAGAGATGGCCGAGGGTGGAATTGAACCCTGGTCTCCTAGCTGTGAGGTCTGCGCGCTAACCACTCGACCTATATATATATATATATATATATATATATATATATATATATATATATATATATATATATATATATATATATATATATATATATATATATATATATATATATATATATATATATATATATATATATATATATATATATATATATATATATATATATATATATATATATATATATATATATATATATATATATATATATATATAAAATATATATAAAATATATATAAATATAATGTTTGCAAAATACAAGGATGAAGAGTACTTCGGTACGAGGTGCATTATTGAAAGAAAAAAACAACTTAAACTGTATTATGGAAAGCAGGAAGTGAACAAATGTAACAGTTACTGATTGTAAAAGTACCAGATGGAGGGGTAGGATTTAATAAGCTTTGCTTCTTTTTACTCCTTTTGGACATGTGGAACTGGGAACTGATTATGTGATGCATTCAATTGTAATCTGATGCATGTTCAAATGAAATAAAACCATTACCATTACCATTACCATTACCATATCATTGAGAGCAGACAGGATGCTACTCACCTGAGAATCCCAGGTCGTCCTCGCCATTCTCCACTTCCACCGCAGACTTCTCCAGGTTGTTGAGGGACTTGCTACGCGTGCGGAAGTTTCTGAGCAGGTTGCGGTGTTCCTGGTAGGTGATGGGGGGGCTCTCCGGGCTGATGTGAACGGGCCGAGGCGTGCCGTAGTAATTCCCTGAGACGGAGAAAGATGAGATGTGATTGGGCGTCATGTGCGTGCATTGAAAATAATGTTCTCCAAGGACAGGAAACTGAATTAGCAGATATTCACTAGCAAAGCTTATACAGTGTTTCGGCTCAGAAAGAAAAACTCCTTGTAGTAATAAGTCTGGTAATGCAACATGTGAGGCAGGTAAGGAGGACTCCCATTAAACTCTCATAAATTATGGATGCTAATGCGTGCAGCCATTTTAATCAGACATAGCATTCTGACGCTAACTAGAAATGGGACCTGTGTATTGATAGTAGATTCCTTTTAAGCTAAATGTTTCTCTTATATGTAATATCTAGTGTAATCTCGGTTGTAACTGGAAAAAATAATAATAATGTAGCATTTTTTTGCTTTCTCATGGTGCAGTATATGCTAAATACTGTGTAAAGCTAGTGCAGATTAGCCTAGCTTAGCATTATTTTGTTAAAGTCGATCATATATTCTTATATATAGTTGTTCCTCGCTATTTTGCGGTTCAAATTTCACAGCTTCACGCTATTACGGTTGTTCAAAAATAGCTGAATTAATAAGTTGTGCTGTTTTGTGAGAAATAGGGCCTGTTATTAGTCAAAACATGCATAATTAAGCTAATGTAACATTTGCTAAATTAAGCATTTTCGAGCATAAAAATGGCTAAATGAACAAAAATACAAATTGAAGGCAAAATAATTCCAAATAAAGACTAATATAAACACGGACTATTGTTAAAACTGAAGTCTTAACGTCACATTTCCTGTCCGCCACTCACTCTGCTCCCAAGGGGAACACATTTATAGCAACACACGTAATCACAAGTGTTATTTATGACTTAGTTACGCTTATTATGTCTACTATATTGAGTAATATGAGTGTAAAAGTGACTATAGGGGGTTAATTCATGTCTAGAAGGTTCTAATAATGTTAAAAATTGCATTTAGAAAGCCGTGAACAGATTTTGTATAAACTACCTAAGAAAGTAGGTCACATTAACCACACAAAAACAAGAGACTACTGTACATATACAATATAATTATCTATATTTTCTGGCATTAAAGAGTCTTTTGGTCAGTATTTTGGTCAGTTTTTAAATATAGCATTTATTTTCAAGCATAAAAATGGCTAAAATAAGTCACTAAATTAACTAAAATACAAATATAAGGCACAAAAAGCACTCTTAATTGTGAATGTAGCACTGTATTCTACATTGGCCACTATGTGTCAGTAATTGTTCAGTAACACAGGTTATACCATTTCACCATTTTATATATGTATACCCTTTTATTTGATTATTTGTATTTAAAAATATATACGAATGTAAAACAATTAATAAAATACTACATTCTGTCATGGCAATTTCACGTTGCTGTAGAATGATTTGTGGCACTGAAAATTATTAATTCATTCATTTTCTGTACCGCTTGTCCTCACTAGGGTCACAGGTAAGCTGGACTTTGACTTTGGGGCGACAGGCGGGGAACAACCAGGTCACCAGGTCAATCACAGAGCAAAATAAACAAACTACCATGTATGCTGACATTCACACCTATGCACAATTTAGAGTTTCCGATTAACCTAATATTCATATTTTTGGAATGTGAGAAGAAGCTGGATTTCTCGGAGAAAACCTGCATGCAAACGCCACACAGGAATGTTCCAGCTGGGATATAAACCTGACTCTATAAATAAAAATAAACTATACAATCCCTTCCATTTCCATGTTTAGTTCAACTTACTGCTGCAAGTTTAGAGCACGAGAGAATTTTCATTTTGAGAAATCAGAATCATTTTGTGTGCAACTGTACATAAGATTAGACTACCTATTAAAAACATGCTGTGTTTCACAGCGATTAATTAAAAATAAGTTAAGTACCTTTAAACTTCCCACTCTCCAACAGTGCTCCTGACTCCTCCAGAGAAAAAAACTCCTCAATGGAGACAAAGTTATAATCTGTTCCAGATATTTCTCCGACTCTGGGCTGTCTGGTTGTACCTGGGAAAAGGAAAAACCACTTGGTAATATGGAGTCGTACATCAAAGCAACAAGGCTAGAGACGCTGTAAGCTCTTAAGTGGATGATATGTCAATTAATCAAGGCTGTTTGCTTTTATCGGGGGGTCATAAATCACCATTAGTTTCAGAGCTCTGTGTTTAAACAAAAAAAAGCAATTCAGCAAGCTATAAATAGTCAGGATGACAATATTTGTTACCCACGAAGGCTAACGCTCACAGCCGGCAAATGGAGTGTATAGGTTACATACGTGAATCCACTAAATTAAATATAGAAACAAATTGCTTTTGTTGCTACAGTTAGTCCAGTCTGCATGAACTGACTGATCTTTGATCAGAAAAGTAATCATAGGGGACCTAATTTATTGCACTACCGAGTGAAAAGCAAGGTAGCACGATGAAGCAAGCGTTTTACCAAGGCTGTTTTATTATGGGCAGATCAATACGAATTAAATGAAATATTAATGAGGCATACTATGAAAGTCTTTCTATTGCCATTGCAAAGATGGAGTACTGGGATGAACAATGATCTGTCATTATAATTGATTCACATTGACCTTGGCCTGCAAAAGAGCAAGGAAACAACGGCGGCACCACATCATTACAGGTTCACTGGGACCCCCCCCCAAAAAAAATGAATAACAATTTCACCACATTTCTTGACAATATAATCACAAATCTGCTAAAAAAAAAAAAAAAAAAGTCTCCAAAGACAAAATCACCCTGCCTTGTTCTCCTAGTGGGTACCACATGATGTTAGAACTGGGCTGCCGGCGCCCCCAGTCACACCCAGGTAGCCTATAAAAATGATGAATGTACCCGAGTCCCTGGAGCATGGATGGCAATGACACATGCAGGAAATGAACTTAGCAACACATACACACAAATTGCTCGGTGAACACAAAAAGACACACGGACATTAGTGATCATCATCAATCTGACCTTCACTTACTGTACTAAGTATGCTATTTTTATATGCTAGCAAGAACTGTTGCACATAAAGTCCCTAATCTGTCTCCAGACTGTATTTTTCAGGATTTTTATGGACCATAATTATATGGTAAAAAATTCTGGTCATTTCCAACCATGTTTTAATCACTATGAGTACATTGGTACATTGATAGAATATCCCTATAGAGCACATGTATCAAACTCAAGGCCTGGGGCCAGATGTGGCCCACCAAATGTTTTTATGTGGCCAGCGAAAACTTGGGAATAATGGGCTCTAATTTCCATTAGCGCACCTGCCCTGCACCAATGGGGTGTGGCCAGTGCACGTTTTAATTTTCGTGAGCAGCGCAGTCTGGCGCACCCACGCCTCCATCTCCATCTGACAGTTACATTAAACACAGCATCAGGCTAATATATACATATCTGTACAGCGTGGGACACCGAAGATGCATTCAAGGACCGTGTGGGTCAAAACGGCGCTTGCATTAAACATGCAAAAACTGTTTTTTAATGTATGTATGTATGTATATATATATATATATATATATATATATATATATATATATATATATATATATATATATATATATATATATATATATATACACACATACACATACATATATATACATATATACACATACACATACATATATATACATATATACACATACACATATATAATATACATTACATATATACATACATGTATACATATATATGTCTATATATATATAAAATATATATATGTGTGTATGTATGTATGTATATATACATATATATAATATACATATACATACACACACACACACACACACACACACACACATATATATATATACTTATATAACATATATTTTATGTTGTTATCGGGAGTTGCATATCAAAACATGTAGCACAAAGAGATTTACATCCTTACTTATTAAATAAGTAATATTACCACTCTTCATATGAAATATTATTAAAGATAAAAACTTCTATCTGTGATTAATTACGAGTTAACTATGGACAAAAAATATGATTGATCACAATTAAATATTTTCATGGCTAGACAGCTCTAATACTGTTCATACTGTATCCATCCATCCATCCATTTTCTATACCACTTATCCTCACTAGGGTCACGGGTACGCTGGAGCCTATCCCAGCTGTCTTTGGGTGAGAGGCGGGGTACAGCCAATCACAGGGCACATATAGACAAACAACCATTCACACTCACATTCATACCTATGGACAATTTGGAGTCGCCAATTAACCTAGCATGTTTTTGGAATGTGCAAACTCCACACAGAGATGCCAGAGCAGGGAATCGAACCCGGGTTTTCAAGCTGTGTGGCCTGCACACTAACCACTTTTCCACCGTGCAGCCCATACTGTATCTATGAAAAATGAAAACGGGTTTGACACCTTTGCTACAGAGAGAAAAAGAGACATTTTCATGCCGCATTTCATTCAGGATGTGGAACAGAGGTCCCGCTCAAGGAGAAGTCAGAAATCAGGAAGGGAGTTATTGGGGGAAGGAAAAGAGACGCAACACAAAGCAATCTCAATCTGTCTCTCTCCTTCAGGCTTATTAACACCGTCTGATCCACCTGCTGATAATGTAGCTACAGTAATTATAATGTTGACGTTCTAACTTATCTTTTAGCTTGTTATCCGCACAGTGCAGCAAGGTTGTTTTCTGCCCGTGAAAAATAACATCCACGTGTGCCGTCGTCGTTTAAATAATTTAGGAAATCTGAGGTTTCTGTCCTTCTGCTTTAAGACCCGACATCAGCTCCCATGATGACATTTGACATGTGAGTAATTCTGCTCCTCCCCTCCGGCCAAACAGAATGTCGCCAGCTGATACGGCGCCATGTTGGTAATCATTATCTACGCGGCCTCCTAAGAGATATAGATGACATGTCAGTGCCCAAGGTGTGTGGCAAGGGTTTCGCAGAATGGATTATTGACATCTTCCTCGTCCCTTCACTGACCCTGTAGGGGGGTCTCATCTCAACCCACAGAACCCCCCCACCCCCCGGGACCGGAGTCGGATAGAGATTGAGGAGGTAATTAAACAAACATCCGTATCAACATCCAGACAAAGCTGTCTGTCAAGATCACGGCACACAAACTGCTAATGATGTTGAAAAGGCCACAGACACTCGCTCGTTCTCTCGCTCGCTCTCTCTCTCTCTCACGACACAGCCAGCATACCAAAATAACTAAATGATGATGATTCTTATCTCTGGCTGCAATTAGAGAAGTCTTTTATGGGAAGAGGGAGACGCTGAAGGCCTTGAAACGATGACTTTGCTTCTGAATCAGCCGAGGGCACATGTAAAAAAAAAAAAAAAAAACGCTACTGTGAGGGTTATACAAGGTCTGAGAAGCACAAGACAAAGTCATGTGAAGGAAATAAACCAATAAGGTTCAAATAAAAAGAAAGCTTTTTGTTGTACCCTGTCACCGAGCAGCCATCAATATGAGCACACACGGCTCCATCCTTAGACATTTGCTTTTAATTTCATTCCGCTTCTGGATTATTGATCGTGTACCATGCCTTTGCTTCATTCATTTCCATTTTTACGCACAGCCGTCTCCGGTCCACAGAGGCTTTGTAACGATGGCAGCTTTGACATCACAAAACATTGTCTCATGACAAGCTTTCAGGAAAATGAGATGCTCTCTAAATAGCACAAAAGGTACAAAACCAGTTTAAAAAAAAAAACAGATCCTTTGAAGACGCTTCTGTTTTAAAACACTAGTGAGTATATTAAAAACAAAACTGGAGGAACATACATAAGGTCCTGAAGGGGGCCACATTTATTCAGTGATGAATCCTCGTCAGTGCATCACGCCCAGCAGCGTCGTCAAGAAAAAAAAAAACAAAGCAAATTCTACTTCCTTATGAGCACTCTGATAGTTCCCAAGCTGTCCCGGGATCAGATGAGCATGTGTGCGTGTTATCAGCATGACAACAACAGAATCTTACAGTGTCATCTCAACAGATCAGAGGATTACACACTCGGGGGCTGAGCCTGCCTCGTCACTAAAGGAAAGCATTCTGAGGTGAAGGGTCAGCATGGGGAGGTGGGCCCAGCTGGGGCGCCTTTATGCCGTCTTTTCTAATGTGTTGTAAAATAGCTGTGTGTACATAGTGCATGACGAAGAAGATGATGCATTGTGTGGCTGACTTGCTACACATGACCTAGTTCCTGTCGTAGCGCGGAGGATTAGCAAATACTCCGTACTGTCACAGAAAGGTTAAGACAACTAAGGCACTAGCTGATCTTTCTTGTCCACCTAAACAGGAGAGAAAAAAAAACAGGTGCAGTTTGGCAAGCTAAATGAGAAAAAACAAACAAACAGATAAAACCCAACCAGTCTGCTATATCCCCTGGCCGTCCTCAGTGATGTCATACATTAGAGGGGATTAAGATAGCAACAGATGTACTACAACTAGCTGCCTTTGGCTGCCATTGTACATGATTTCATTTATGAGCATGAAAATTAAACTGCATGCATAACCTCTGTCTCGGGGGGCCCTGTCCAGAAATGGGAATAAACCAAGTGTAACGAAAAAACAAGACTGTTTTGGCATTATTTGAATTTAGTTTTGGTTTTTGTTGACACAAAAAATGACATATTTACCAGTCAGTATGTACAATTACTAGATAGGATATTGAGGCTTTGTTTTTAGAGGACTATTTCTAATTGAAAACTGAGAAAAACTGGTTGCTCCTGAACCTGACTAAGCATTATATCCCGCCCTTTTGTATATACAGTAAACCTCGGATATATCGGACTCGGATATATCGGAAATTCGCTCACAACGGACAGATAAAAAAAGAACCGATTTTTCTGTAATGCATTTCCAATAAAAATTCATTGCATATATCGGATTTTTTATAACGGATTTCGCCTATTTCGGACAAAATCTCCAGTCCCGTTCCAATGCATTTCCATTAAATTTCCCTCGCATATATCGGATGG
Source organism: Doryrhamphus excisus (assembly GCF_030265055.1). Lineage (NCBI taxonomy): Eukaryota > Metazoa > Chordata > Actinopteri > Syngnathiformes > Syngnathidae > Doryrhamphus > Doryrhamphus excisus. The sequence goes on along the minus strand of NC_080481.1, from coordinate 15,920,352 downwards.
CCGCATCGTGGCGCTCCGATTCGCCGAATCGTGACAGGCCGCTATATGACGTCATTTGCAGCGTTGCCTACGCGTCCAGGTACATTGGAAACATAGTCAAGGAAGTGCCTTTTTATAACGGATAAAATACGATTTATGCATATACCGGATATAAATCCGCTATATGCATAAAACAGACATTTTCCGGTAAACGCATATAACGGATTTCGCTTATATCGGACAAAACCAGTGGGAACAATTGAATCCGATATATCCGAGGTTTACTGTATGTATGTACTATATGTATAGCCATTCATAACAATATGACTGAAAATGTATTTGAAACTGCTTTTGTATGTATGGATGTGCTTAATAAATCTACAAATTTTATAAATTTAATAATTTAATAAATCTAAAAGTTGCTGATCGCAAAAGCCGTTAAAAGGCGAACTGCACATTTCTTTCCCTTTTCTGTGCATTATAACACAAGAAAATGAGTTAATGTGATCTAGCTAACAATGCACGTCATTGGGATACACCTATTTTGACTATGAAGCCCTCTAAAAAAACAATAGTTGCAATATCTATCATTACCAAAACTTGTTTTCTAGGTGCACTGATACACATACTTATGCTAGTTCTGTCAACAACAACAACAACAACAACAGCGACAACACTTATGATGACCGCTCTCATTGGGATGGCTGTGTCTTCCAGCACAAGACGTGTGAGTCTTTGCAAGAGGAGCGCTAAGCTAGGCGTCATGTTAGTCAGCCAGATAAAAATTGTTTTTCATGTTAGTCATTACAAGTCAGGTATGTAAATCGAAGACTTGGAGTTTTTTTTTGTTAGGGTTATAGCGTCAAAATACGTATTTCCCATGAAGTCCATTGTTAGCTAGCTCATATTAACTAGTTTTCTAGTGCTACAATGCACAGAAAATGATTGTGAATGATGGGCAAAGTTTTTTTTTTAAAGTGTAAACATTAAATTGTAAATTACAAATTTTAAAAATACAAAAAGGAGAAACATATATTCTTTGGTGAACTACTCAACATCAGGTACATGAGCTACTGCTAGCATACAAGCTACCTTTTGGAGAACCCTGTGATAGCTTCACAACAGCTTAAGACTAGTGTTTTTTTTTTAAATAGTGTTTTAAAGGCAAGCCAATAGTATTACAATAACAAGAAAGCAAGATTGTTAAGTGGCACCAGACCACTGAATGTGAATCACTTGTAGCCCGATCGTGGGACAAAAACAAGCTAGCAAGCTAGCAAGCTAGCAAGTGTGTAAACAAAGATGCCGTAATGTCAAATGATATTGAAAACTTAGCAATCACACACAAAATGTACTTACTAATTGTGGTCAATATGTGCGTAAATAATAATCTATATATGTCATATACAATATATTACTTAATATTGTTTTCAAGTTTGAAAAAAAAACTCGTTTTGAAGTCATGGTGGCTTTTACAGTAAACCTCGGATATATCGGATTAAATTGTTCCCACTGGTTTTGTCCGATATAAGCGAAATCCGTTATATGCGTATACCGGAAAATGTCCGTTTTACGCATATATCGGATTTATATCCGGTATATGCGTAAATCGGATTTTATCCGTTATAAAAAGGCACTTCCTTGACTATGTTTCCAATGTACCTGGACGCGCAGGCAACGCTGCAAACGCTGCAAATGACGTCGTATAGCGGCCTGTCACGATTCGGCGAATCGGAGCGCCACGATGCGGCCATCCGATATATGCCAGGGAAATGTAATGGAAATGCATTGGAACGGGACTGGAGATTTTGTCCGAAATAGGTGAAATCCGTTATAAAATATCCGATATATGCAATGAATTTTTATTGGAAATGCGTTACAGAAAAATCGGTTCTTTTTTATCTGTCCGTTGTGAGCGAATTTCCGATATATCCGAGTCCGATATATCCGAGGTTTACTGTATTTAGTTGTGGGACTGCCCCACAATCAAATTACATGTTCCTTAAAACCACCATTGGTAAAATATGTTTGGTGTTTTTATATTTTTTTAATATAATCCAGTTTCATACAGTCTATTTAATAGAAACAAATATTTCAGTGTCTTGTTTTTGTGTACAGTAAATATTACCACAATAAGGTAATATTACCACAATGATTACCACATTGCCGGTGGAAATTTTAGAGGGTAGCAAGTAGAGACGGCACATTATGGAACACACAGGTGGAAAAAAAAGAAGCATAGTTGTTTTGAGACATTTCAATCTCTTGACAAAGAAACACAAAACAAAAGCGAATGTGCATTAAGAGATGCAAATGCAAGATTAGCAGCATAAAAGCGGACTTACAAGGTACAGCACGGAGGTAAAGGTTCTCTCGGATGACCTGCTGAAGTTGGCTGTCCACTGAGCCGGGCGTGAAGCACTTACTCAGATACAACCTAAGATCCTTGCACAATGTGGCACCTGAGGGAAGGGCAAAGAAAACAAGCATGGAATGGAGAGGAGGCAGGACAAGACGGACACACGTAAAGAATAAGCTCGGGAGGCACAACGAGAGTGATGACATGCGTGTTTAAGATAGGATTTGTTTGCGTCTCATCGAGTCTGAAGACAGATGAGATGGAAATTCATTGAAATCTTTTAATGCCGCTTATTTATATCAACTTGCATTGCACCCGAGGATCACATACTACATTTCACGTACTCCCTGGTACATAAAAACAATCTCCTGAAGTTAACGGCATCGGACTAAAAATCGAGGATTTCTCCAGGGGAAGTAGCGGCAATCACCTGGGCTCGCTTTCATCTCTCTGATCTCTTAATATCATCTCAAGTGCTTTATAGGCTCTGTTGACAGGCTGCTTGCTGTTATTGATGGACTGAGCGCATCTCCGGCCTGTCACTCTTGACAGACGACCACCTCTGACAACGCTTCCCTGCAGGCTGCCACCCAGCCGTCTGCTCTCATAGGAGGCAGACTGAATTCATTGGGCTATTAAAAGAAATGTCAGAGTGGTAAGAAGTTTAGTCGTGTAGAAAGTCATCTGCATACTGCAGCTGGATATGGCAGAAATTAAGGAGCAAAATATGCTTGTTTGTTGTTTATCTAAAGCATTTAGTGTCTTATTCCTAGAGGTCGGGAATCTGTTTTGCTAAGGGAGCCATGAGAGCCACATATTTTTAAATGTATTTCCGTGAGAGCTATGTATTTTTTTGAACATTAAATACAACTAAATGTGTATTTTTATGCAAGTTCAACAATTTAGATTGGATGGATGGATGGATAGATGGATGGATGGATGGATGGAGAGATGATGGATGGATGGATGGATGGATGGATGGATGGAGAGATGGATGGAGAGATGGATGGATGGATGGATGGATGGATGGATGGATGGATGGAGAGATGGATGGATGGATGGATGGATGGATGGATTGATGGATTGATGGATTGATGGATTGATGGATTGATGGATTGATGGATTGATGGATTGATGGATTGATGGATAGATGGATAGATGGATAGATAGATAGATAGATAGATAGATAGATAGATAGATAGATAGATAGATAGATAGATAGATAGATAGATAGATAGATAGATAGATAGATAGATAGATAGATAGATAGATAGATAGATAGATAGATAGATAGATAGATAGATAGATAGATAGATAGATAGATAGACTTTCTTTATTGTCATTGCATTTATAATATAATATGTCTCCGGGGCTGCACGGTGGAAGAGTGGTTAGTGTGCAGGCCACACAGCTAGGAGACTCTGGTTTGACTCTGGAGTTTGCATGTTCTCCCCGTGCGTCCGTGGGGTTCCTCTCACTTTCTAAAAACATGCTAGCACTCCAAATTGTCCATAGGTATGAATGTGAGTGTGAATGGTTGTTTGTCTATATGTGCCCTGTGATTGGCTGGCCACCAGTCCAGGGTGTACCCCGCCTCTCGCCCGAAGACAGCTGGGATAGGGTCCAGCACCCCCTTGTGAGGATAAGCAGTACAGAAAATGGATGGATGGAATAAGTCTCGGATGTATTATTTTTAATAACTGAAGCCAACCTGTAATAAATAAAATACTTCTTACTATTAATACCATCTTCATCATCGTAAGGGTCGGCTCTGCATAACTATAGGTAGCCGACTATTTGATTACTTCTTGACCTCTCAATAACCCAGGTAGGCCACCGCATTATCTGGTAATAATCAAGTTTTGGTGTCTGACCTGGAAAATATTGGAAGGACAGCTGGCATCGGCTCTGGCCACCCGCACTGCGGTTGAAAATGGATGGATGGATTAAAATGAATGATAATGTTGTATTTCTGTCATGTTTTACTTGAAAATATCAGCAAAAACAAGTGCGTTAAAAAAAAATGTCTGAGACTCACATTTGGCTCCCGGGCCATAAATTCTCTGTGTTATACCACTCTTTACGAGCCCCTGTCATAACATATAATGTCCATATATTTCTTCATTTTGCAGGAATTTCAGTTCAACAATAATGGGTTCCATTATCTATATACAGTCATTAAAAACATTGTGCATATATTATCAGTTTCTCATAAAAGGATGATACTAATAACGCTATAAAAGATGTCTAACTATTATGTATTACAGCCGCTGAAGTTATTGTTATTATTTGTGGGTAAAGAAGCTGGGTTAAATGCTCATCTACCCTTCCCCTGTGCAGCATATTCACTGCCAAATAATTGGAATTGAACTTAGGTCTCCTAGCTGTGAGGCCTGCGCACTAACCATTCGGTCACCGTGCAGCCATTTCACCATTTACCGCTTATCCTCATGAGGGTCGCGGGGGTGCTGGAGCCTATCCCAGCAGGGACAACCTGGAATGGTCGCCAGCCTATCACAGGGCACATATAGACAAACAACCATTCACACTCACATTCATACCTATGGACATTTTCGAGTCGCCAATTAACCTAGCATGTTTTTGGAATGTGGGAGGAAACCGGAGTACCCGGAGAAAACCCACACAGAGATGGCCGAGGGTGGAATTGAACTCAGGTCTCCTAGCTGTGAGGCCTGCGCGTTAACCACTCGGTCACCGTGCAGCCATTTCACCATTTACCGCTTATCCTCACGAGGGTCGCGGGGGTGCTGGAGCCTATCCCAGCTGTCTTTGGGCGAGAGGCGGGGGACACCCTGGACTGGTTGCCAGCCAATCACAGGGCACATATAGACAAACAACCATTCACACTCACATTCATACCTATGGACATTTTCGAGTCGCCAATTAACCTAGCATGTTTTTGGAATGTGGGAGGAAACCGGAGTACCCGGAGAAAACCCACACAGAGATGGCCGAGGGTGGAATTGAACTCAGGTCTCCTAGCTGTGAGGCCTGCGCGTTAACCACTCGGTCACCGTACAGCCATTTCACCATTTACCGCTTATCCTGGACCCTATCCCAGCTGTCTTCGGGCAAGAGGAGGGGTACACCCTGGACTGGTGGCCAGCCAATCACAGGGCACATATAGACAAACAACCATTCACACTCACATTCATACCTATGGACAATTTGGAGTCGCCAATTAACCTAGCATGTTTTTGGAATGTGGGAGGAAAGCGGAGTACCCGGAGAAAACCCACACAGACATGGCCGAAGGTGGAATTGAACTCAGGTCTCCTAGCTGTGAGGCCTGCGCGCTAACCACTCGGTCACCGTGCAGCCATTTCACCATTTACCGCTTATCCTGGAGCCTATCCCAGCTGTCTTGGGGCGAGAGGCGGGGTACACCCTGGACTGGTCGCCAGCCAATCACAGGGCACATATAGACAAACAACCATTCACACTCACATTCATACCTATGGACAATTTGGAGTCGCCAATTAACCTAGCATGTTTTTGGAATGTGGGAGGAAACCGGAGTACCCGGAGAAAACCCACACAGAGATGGCCATGGGTGGAATTGAACCCTGGTCTCCTAGCTGTGAGGTCTGTGCGCTAACCACTCAACCACCGTGCAGCCCATACAACAAATTGACTCAGGCAAATAATTATGGGTTGTTAAGAAATGTTATTCGGAATTCCCTTGTGGAAGCTCAGGTCAATTAGTATTAACATAAGTGCTATTTGCTCCATGATGTGGAAAGCGTTGTCGTGTGTTGTCATACTACGTTGAGTATTTCAAGGCTTGAACAGAAAGCGTTGACACGTAAGGAAAAAGAGGCGTTGTACAGTGACCTGGTGCATCAGCTCATCTATCACTGTCAAGGCAACATGCAGTCATTCTGAAGAGGAAGGCTTCAGAAATGATATGGATTCACCAGGCGGGGGAGCAAAGGTCCCCAGTTACACTCCCTTGGCCAAATCAGCTATCAATCAAGGAGGCAAGGCCATGGGGATTCGTGGTCAGGTGACACACGACTCACATATTACTCTGCTACTGAACCAACCAAGACATCCGTTACCTGTGCCCCGTGTTTTTAGCGTCAAGGTCCCCGGCAGATTGACGGACAACTATATGGCGACACGCTTGTCATGTGTCATTAAATTCTGACCTCCTACCCACACGCCGCCGAGATCGCCTTGACGTACTGAATTGACGAGTGCAGATCAACGTAAGAATGCTACGGGCAGCAAATTTGCTTTTGTGAGAGTCAAAGTGGAGGTGATTGAAAAGGGGATCTGTGGTGTTTTGAGCAACATTATTATGAATGACAGATTGGACACCAGAGTGTAGTCTTATGAAGCAAGTGCAATGAAGCGAAAGACAAACAACAGGAAGTAAGTAAAGCTTCAATAGCAGGACAGGGCATTGAAAAACTCAGGCTGGATTTACACTGCAGGCTTCTCATGCCCGATTCTGATTTATCATCCATAGTTGATTAAGTTGGACTATCTATCCTAGCGATGGCGATAACGATCAATTCATTGAGAAGTCGGGGGGGAATTGTGGGGAATTGCTGCCACAACATGACATCTACCATGGGAAATTGAGATACATTCAGGGGGTGACGTGGGGGGGTTAGTCAAATAGATGTGGTAGTAACAGCCGCATGGGGAGTGGCCGTCTAATGTGATTGTTTTTCATGTGGCCCAGAATTCCTGGCGGCGCTACTGCTAATACCGCTGTGCTGACGTTCTATCAACACCTAAAATAACATGCATGCACACACCTTGAATGCAGGTAAACAACTACCGTACATCACAGAAACAGAGGTGACAATATCTTACCGTTTAGTTTGGCCTGGACCATGGGTCTCAAACATGCAGCCCGCGGGCCAAATGTGGCCCGCCGGACACTAGTTTGAGACCCCCGCCTTGATATGAAAGTTTAATGTCAGTGCGGCCCGCGCAAGTTTGATATGGATGCTGTATGGTATCATGTACCCAGAAAAAATTATTACGTTTGATTAATGTTCATGTTAAAGGTTAAATAAGTGTTAATAGTTATCCTCCCTATCGATGTGGAAGTGGTAAGTTGTTGGCTATTTAAGTTTAAAGGAAATAACTTGAAGGCTACTGTTTAGGTCGCTAGCTCTCTAGTTTGCGAGTTAGCATGTGTCTCAAGACCCTGCAGTTGCGCAATATGTTGTAAATAAAAAGAGTATAAATGTGACTATAGTCGTGTTTTGTCATGTCTACAGGGCTGTAATAATGCTTTGTTCATTTTAATCTGAAAAAAATGATTTGTCTACCCACCAACTATATGTGGTTTCTTAAGTTTTCATTATTTCCTGTTTTATTATTATTATTATATTTATTTATTACTAATTGATTGATTTTCTTTATTCTTGATTTGTCTTATTTTGTGCAGAAAAATAAAAATTAAGATATTTGAGAACAGTGGAATGTTTTATCAGAGCTTTTATTGTAGAAAATTGGAACCAAAGCATTGAAAAAGTTTGTACATTTTTCTGTTTTTAATAAATGCGTTTTTTTTAGCTCCGGTGGCCCCCGGGTAAATTGAGTTTGAGACCCCTGGCCTAGACCTACTGTATTCAACTGTTCCCATATTTAATGCTCTATGCACATCCAAGCCTAATTTTGATTTTTCTCCAATTTTTTTATTGATAATCTGATTATTTATGGTCATACTAGCATGATGTTCATCCCAAACAGGGATACATGAGAAACAACAAACCAATCTGGATCACATGTAGTGTAAATCCAGCCTAAATGCATTGCTAGAAAACAGAGAAATGCAGTAATCTGTATTATACACTGACAGTCAATGTAAACTTTAAGTAGATTTTCCTCATATCAATCATATCAATCAAAGTTGTCAATCTCTCGCCCTGGATGCGATGCGGTCTATTGTCGTGTTGTGCCGTTCTTACAGGTTTCTGATTATGGGTTGGGAGTAGAAGTCTCGTGATGCCGTTCACTGGACTAACAATGCTGGCCTTTTTGGGGCTTTTATACAGGCCTCCAAAACCATTATGCCAAATTATACCCACTGAATATTGTGTATTTGGTCCACCAACCCATGTGCAACTCATCATGATCTCAACTACCCGAGCACTAAGTCAACATAAATCCATAAGATAGAATTACAACCCTCCAAGACGTAAAAATACACATAAATTTCTACCTCAAAGTTTCTATTGACTGTCAGTATACTTTTGGCTCGAACAAAAGCCTGACTTGACCGTTTGCTGAGTCATACCTGGTGATACTGTTTTGATGCGGACAGGATGGGGGCAAGAGTTGAGGACACCGCGTACATCTCCTAAAGTCATGCCCAGTACAGGTGTTCCACCAATCTCCAGGATGATATCACCCACCGTGAGTCCATCCCCGGGGGCGGCGGTGACAAAAGGAAACTCTCCATAGTCTGCTCCTCCACCAATGGCGACGCCAAGCTCGCCGGATGAGCCTGTCAACGGTACAAAGGTGTCCTGCATCTTGGAACGCCAGTGCTGCTTCTTTACCGCCACCTTAGACATGGCAAACGAGCTGCAAAGAAACAGGAAACCGAGCTTGAAGATGATCGGAAGGTGTGAAAAAAAAAAGGGCGAAGATGATGCAAGTTGATTAGTTGATGATGTTGAATCTCTAACGGCAATGAATGTGTTTTTAACCCAAACACCATTACAGTGACTGGTTGTTTACCACACATGGACTCTTTGCCTCGTGTGTAGTACAGGCTGATGTTGTGTTTACATGTAAACACACAGCAGTTAGTGCACATTCATACACATATCTGGTCACATGGGGAAAAAAAAGCTGACCATAAATGTTTTAGTCACTTTGATAATCAAGATAATCTGCAATGCTCGGAGTCTTGCAAAACATGTTTTTCGTCTTTTTCTTACAACGAAGGTGAGAGGCAAATAAAATACTAAACAGTATCAGGAGTAAACAGGATTTCTTTAAGCCGACAATGATGTGACACCGGTGTTGTCTGGAGACAGCAGACGATACCCCTGTGTCACCTTGACACACAAGAAAGGGTGACACCCAGTGCACAATAAAGCATAGAAACCAATGACTTGGTGGGAAAATGTGTTTAAAGGATAAAATTAGCATATGAAGCTAGAGGATTTTCTAGATGGGCTAAAATTGATCAAGATCAGCTTCACCTGTGCACACACAATTCATTCCAAATGACTGTTTTGGTCAGGGGTCTCAAACACGTGGCCCGCGGGCCAAATGTGGCCCGCAGGACACTAGTTTGAGGCCCCCGCCTTGATATGAAAGTTTAATGTTAGTGCGGCCCGCGCAAGTTTGATATGGACGCTGTATGGTATCATGTACCCAGAAAAAATTATTACGTTTGATTAATGTTCATGTTAAAAGTTAAATAACTGTTAGTTATCCTCCCTATCCGTGTGGAAGTGGTAAGTTTTTGGCTATTTAGGTTTAGAGGAAATTACTTGAAGGCTACCGTTTAGGTCGCTAGCTCTCTAGTTTGCGAGTTAGCATGTGTCTCAAGACCCTGCAGTTGCGCAATATGTTGTAAATAAAAAGAGTATAAATGTGACTATAGTCGTGTTTTGTCATGTCTACAGGGCTCTAATAATGCTTTGTTCATTTTAATCTGAAAAAAATAATTTGTCTACCCACCAACTATATGTGCTTTCTTAAGTTTTTATTATTTGCTGTTTTATTATTATTATAATATTTATTTATTTATTACTGATTGATTGATTTTCTTTATTCTTGATTTGTTTATTTATTTTTCATCTTATTTTATGTAGAAAAAAAATTAAGTGGAATGTTTTATCAAAGCTTTTCTTGTAGAAAATGGTAACAAAAGCAAAGTTTATTAATTTTTCTGTTTTTAATAAATGTGTTTTTTTTTTTTTTTTTTGGAAAACCTGATGCGGCCCAGCCTCTCCCAGACCCTAGCTCCAGTGGCCCCCCAAGTAAATTGAGTTTGAGACCCCTGGTTTTGGTAAATAGCGTAAAAAAAGTTGCTTCACTTATTAACATAATTCCACTTCTGTCTTAGCTAAGGGATTAGCTATTATACATCACTTGACCACATTCCAATCCTTTTAAGCAAATGTGAGACTCTGATGACCCTCGGAAATAAGAAGAATAACCAAGGCCGCTGTTTTTTTTTTTTTGCCAAGATAAGCCTGAGCAGTGGCACCCCAGGGCCCTCTGGAGCTAAATGCTGAATAAGGCTCCATAGAGGAGTAACAGAAGGACATGATACGGCTTATCGTTTCTACTTGATGGGCAGAAGTGACAGAGATTTCTCTCTCTGCCCCATTTAAGATATTTAGGTTCCCAGTTGGTTGGGGGAGACTGAAGACAGGAAGCTGAGTTAAACCAAAAAAACAGATACATCGTCTGTCTTGTCTCTCTCTCGTCACCGTAACACGAGAGGAGAGAAAAAGAAGTGCAGAGGTCAGAGCGACAGGCGCCACTCAGCCTGGGGTTGGCACTGGATGTTACTGTTTGACCTTGCGGGTTTTTGGCTTGGGCAACATGAGTCAGACCTTGGAAAATAGAGAAGGTTACCCCCCCAAAAAAGCAAACTACACATGTCACTTTTCAGTCAATTTGCTCAAAGGTAATGGCAGAATTAGAATAGACAAACGTGAAACAAGTTGCACAGTTTACAGTGGCGCATTTCAACTTGTAATTATGCTTATCAATTCATCCAGAGCCTGAGAGCTACTGCAACAACATTGGCGACCTGCTTCCCTAAAGCTAGCCAGCCATCCACCCACCCACAAAACATTGCACTCCATGCATTAATCCCATATGAATCATTCCCATGGGCATGATGTTTTTCCAAAATGTATCCCAAAGACTTCTCTAAACATCCACGCAATGGCTAGTAATTATTAAATGCTAAAAATAAAACAACTAATTAGCACTTGGTATTTTCCAAATACACACACCACACAGGGTTGCATGAACAGTTGCTGTTGTCTTGACCTCGTGTGTGATGGCGACTTTAACGAGCCACAGCTTGTCAGTCCACACTCATCCCGACGCTGACACACACCCTGGCAACATCTCTCCACAGTGGGGTAATACACAAAGGGCTAGGATGCCATCAGTAGTGGGAAGATATCTGAAATACTGGAAGTGTCATTACTGTAAGCTCTCTAAATGTTCTGAACTCCTGTTTCAATGCCATGAGATGAATACAGTAGCGATGTTCCTGTAAGTCCAAAGTTTGGGGTAATAATGTAGATTTATTCTCATTACTTTTTATCAGATCTATAGTAGGTGGTACAGAGTGAGACCTCTTCACTCCATACCGCACCGAAACAGCAAGGTGTACGGCATGACATCACTTTGCTTGACACACTATTGGTGCGCTTGAAGCTGAATGCGCAGACACAGCAAGGTGTAAGGCATGACATCACTTTGCTTGACACACTATTGGCGCGCTTGAAGCTGGATGCGCAGAAACAGCAAGGTGTACGGCGTGACATCACTTTGCTTGACACACTATTGGTGCGCTTGAAGCTGAATGTGCAAAAACAGCAAGGTGTACGGCATGACATCACTTTGCTTGACACACTATTGGTGCGCTTGAAGCTGAATGCGCAGACACAGCAAGGTGTAAGGCATGACATCACTTTGCTTGACACACTATTGGCGCGCTTGAAGCTGGATGCGCAGAAACAGCAAGGTGTACGGCATGACATCACTTTGCTTGACACACTATTGGTGCGCTTGAAGCTGAATGCGCAGACACAGCAAGGTGTACGGCATGACATCACTTTGCTTGACACACTATTGGTGGGCTTGAAGCTGAATGCGCAGAAACAGCAAGGTGTACGGCATGACATCACTTTGCTTGACACACTATTGGCGCGTTTGAAGCTGAATGCGCAGAAACAGCAAGGTGTACGGCATGACATCACTTTGCTTGACACACTATTGGTGGGCTTGAAGCTGAATGCGCAGAAACAGCAAGGTGTACGGCGTGACATCACTTTGCTTGACACACTATTGGCGCGTTTGAAGCTGAATGCGCAGAAACAGCAAGGTGTACGGCATGACATCACTTTGCTTGACACACTATTGGTGCGCTTGAAGCTGAATGCGCGACTAATTTATAGTCCAAATCAAAACCTTGCCATTGCAAAGTGTGAAATATGCAAACTTGGGATTTCAAGAGGTGGGAAGGAAGAGGGTGCATGTAACAAAACAAACCCGATACGACACCTCAAAAACAAACAGCCCGAGACGAGTCAGCCCATTTTGAAGAGGAAGAGAAAGCACAGAGAAACAATGTAGCACAGATGTAACCTTCAGGTTAAGAAAGAGCTGACCAATACATATCCCGTTTCACTGACTTCCTCTCTGCCAGTATCCTGCTCCGGGGTCCCTGCGGTTTGAGACCCTTCCAAACGCGCCACAGTGAAATTTCAGACCACAACAATCAGTCAGTGCCAAAATGCACATCCTGTGGAATCTATTCTTGGAAATATATATATTTTTTTCTGTCTATTCAAAGAGACGGCTCAAGGCGATACTAGTACAGAGGATAACAGCTGTGTCACACATTATTGTTTGAAAAAGGACTTCTTTTTTTTTTTGCCCCCGCTGGCCTATTGCTCATCCAACAATCCAACAATCCAACACCATTCTGAAAAACAACAGCTGAATGAATTGTAGCCCCAATGCTCAAAAATGTCTGCCACTTGAAGGCCTAATCATACATTTTTAATTTACAGTATTGACTTTATAGATTTATACAGGAGAATACTGATGTCTAATTTGCATATGCTTAGAGGTGCAATCAATAGCATTCAGTAGTAAAGCATGTCCACTTAGATTTAAAGGTTTACACCTATTGTGCTTTTTCCACTTTTCTGACATATAAATGTAGTTATAATGTTGTATTCTCGTGTTAAATGATGCCAAAAATTCAGACAATGAGGTTTTACTCATTTGGAAGTGAGCCCTGGAAGAAGTTTACGATGGCTCTGAACGCTCGGTTTCAGATCGTTTGATGTCACAGTGAGCCAGACTTCCTTATACGGGTGCGTCTGGGTCCAAGCTGGACAAGATAAGTGTGCCTGGAGGAATAAATTAAGAAATAAACAGACCGTTTTTTTAGAAATCCATGGAAATACTGCTGGAGTAGGTGCAGATTCTGGAAGATCTAGAAAGCTTTCTATGTGATTTATTGTAGATCAGCTTACTTCCATCTGCGCTCCATTAATCGTCTTCTGTTCACCTACAAGTCCATCCATAACCTTGCCCCCCCCTTACCTCTCTGAGGTAAATAAATGTATTATTATTATTATTGTGTGTGCACAGACCTCACAGCTGGGAGACCGGGGTTCGATTCCACCCTCTGTGTGGAGTTTGCATGTTCTCCCCTTGCATGCGTGGGTTTTCTCCGGGTACTCCGGTTTCTTCCCACATTCCAAAAACATGCTAGGTTAATCAGCGAATCCAAATTGTCCATAGGTATGAATGTGAGTGTGAATGGTTGTTTGTCTATACATATGTGCCCTGTGATTGGCTGGCGACCAGTCCAGGGTGAACCCTGCCTCTCGCCCAAAGACAGCTGGGATAGGCTCCAGCACCCCCGCGACCCTCGTGAGGAAAAAGCGGTAGAAAATGAATGAATGAGGATTATTGTGTGTAGCTGCTCTATAGGAGTCCACAATTCAATACAGAGGGATGGGAATTAGCATAATAATATGTACCTATTGCTGGATTGTTACGCTAGTGTACAAAATACTTTGTCACAATGAATCACATTGAATCCATGACATGAAAACATCTCCCGCACTTGGAAGACAATCCTCAAAATTTTTTATCAGCTCAACATATTGTGATGCTCCTCTTGCATCAATGACACGAGTGAGGTTGCCTAGCAAAGCCTGTCAGTTTCAGCGATTTCCCCCACACTCCTGTCTATCCACATAGCATGCCCAGCATCCCAATCAGAGCCGCCTCTTCTTGTTGATAGCGCTCTGACACAATCGCCTTTGACCGCAAAACAGTGTCTGTTCGACTGTTTCCATAAAACTTGCAACACAAGCGGCTTTTGACATCAGCGGTCAATATAAGTCTAGATTCAGCCTAATATGAGGAGCGTATGTTGATGGAATAAATATGTGCTCCCTGTGTTGTTTGTTTGGCTGGGATGGGCCACGCTGTTGTCGGTATTGTGCTTCCGCTCTAAATGTTTTCTACGATAATGAAATGAGTGTTCAGTTAGCTAAGCTAGAATGCTCGATGAATTTATGTAAGCTTATTTGATATTTTATGCCCTTTCTTTTGAAGTTCAAGGCAAATACCAATAGCAAAATCGTATCTTTCTTAAATGGGAATTTTGGCAAATATTGACAGCTCGAATGTGACCAGAATCAGAACCAGAATCAGAATCAGAAAAGGGTTTATTGACAGGTATGAGGTCTAGGGGTTAGTGCGCAGACCTCACAGCTAGGAGACCAGGGTTCAATCCCACCCTCGGGCATCTCTGTGTGGAGTTTGCATGTTCTCCCCGTGCATGCGTGGGTTTTCTCCGGGTACTCCGGTTTCCTCCCACATTCCAAAAACATGCTAGGTTAATTGGAGATTCCAAATTGTCCATAGGTATGAATGTGAGTGTGAATGGTTGTTTGTCTATATGTGCCCTGTGATTGGCTGGCCACCAGCCTGAAGACAGCTGGGATAGGCTCCAGCACCCCCAACCACCCTCATGAGGCTAAGCGGTAGAAAATTAATGAATGGTTATGATAATGATAATAGAATATTTAGAAATTATGTCATTATATATTCACGCAGACCTCACAGCTAGGAGACCAGGGTTCAATTCCACCCTCGGCCATCTCTGTGTGGAGTTTGCATGTTCTCCCCGTGCATGTGTGGGTTTTCTCCGGGTACTCCGGTTTCCTCCCACATTCCAAAAACATGCTAGGTTAATTGGCGACTCCAAATTGTCCATAGGTATGAATGTGAGTGTGAATGGTTGTTTGTCTATATGTGCCCTGTGATTGGCTGGCGACCAGTCCAGGGTGTACCCCGTCTTATGCCCGAAGACAGCTGGGATAGGCTCCAGCACCCCCGCGACCCTCGTGAGGAAAAGCGGTAGAAAATGAATGAATGAATGAATGAATGACAGGTATGATCAAACACATACTGGGAATTTGTTTTGGTATAGTAGGTGCAGACACATCTATTAAAAAAAGAATGAAAAATACAAAATATACAGAATAACAGTATAAATATATGTACACAGTACATGTTTGTTAAACAAAAAACAGACCTTTTTGTCTCTCTGGATGGGTGCACTCACGACCAACGACCAACCCAACATGTCTGAATAAGCCAGACCAAAGTCAGTATGAGCAATGCTTACATAATTATTCCGGACCACGGTTACTGCACATTCAAAAGGTACACACAGTAAAAACCGTCATCAGTACACATTTAAGTGCATCCTCATTGAAAGGGAACACGCATCTGGATAATTGACATATTCACTGAGTCATCATGAAAGCAATTACATGCAAATGAATACATAAAACAATAACATATTGTTAGAAACATAAAACATTATCTAATAGGCGGAAGACAAAGCGAGCCAAAATAATGCAAGTCATTCGGTGCACTGCTCGCGTAACACAACAGAGCTGAAACCACAAACTGATTCAACACAATAACTGGCTTGTAATTTATTTATATTTTGTTGTACCAGTCTATGGTGTACCCAGCCTATTGTGAAAGACAGCTGGGATAGGCTCCATCGTACCCCCGCGACCCTAGTGAGGATAAGCGGTATAGAAAATTAAAGGATGGGGATTTATTTTTTTTTTCTTAGTTGCAATATTTTTTTAATCTACTGTATACAGTACGCAGGCACACTTAGCAGTAAAAATAGCCGTCTGTTTATCACTATTGTGTATGTGTAGGCACCGCTCGTTAGCACATCTGGCATCTATAGGGAGAAGAGGTAACTGACTGGAGAACAGGAGCTCTGTTGTTGCTATGGCGACCTTAGATTACCGGCTATTGCCGTTTCTAATATTGGTGAACCTGCTCAAAACTTTAAGACCAGTTGAACGATTGCGAGAATTACATTTTTTGCACGGTTGGATTTTAAAGGGGACCTATTATGCTCATTTTTTCGAGTTGTGAACTCCTATAGAGCAGCTACACACAATAACAAGTACAGAAAGATTTCTAGTTCTTCCAGAATCTGCACCTATTCACCTGTATTTCCCGCGAAAACTGTCTTTTTTTAATGTAAGTAGCTTTAGCATTTTAGCGTTAGGTTTTCTACAACATTGGTAACGTATAATGTGTTTTGCTGGACTGGCAGTGTTTAAAAAAAAACCCAGGTCGAGCCACTAATTGTGGTGGGAAACGTCAAATAGCAACCCCGCTCCCTGTATGCACACTCTATAATGCTACACAGAGAAGAGCTTTTTTTGCTCCATGACTTGGGGGAGGGGAGAGAGCTTATCTGGCTTATAGCCACGACCATATAAGGAAGGCCACTCCTCTGTGACATCACAAAGGGGGCAGTTTTACCACGCCCTCTGAATCTGAGCCATTCCAAACTTTTTTCAGGGCTCACTTCCAAATGCACAAACCTCTTTATGAGAAACTTTGGCATTGTTTAATACAGGAATACTACATTTTAACTACAGTAAACCTCGGATATATCAGATTCAATTGTTCCCACTGGTTTTGTCCGATATAAGCGAAATCCGTTATATGCGTATACCGGAAAATGTCCGTTTTACGCATATGTTTCGGATTTATATCCGGTATATGCGTAAATCAGATTTTATCCGTTATAAAAAGGCACTTCCTTGACTATGTTTCCAATGTACCTGGACGCGCAGGCAACGCTGCAAACGCTGCAAATGACGTCGTATAGCGGCCTGTCACGATTCGGCGAATCGGAGCGCCACGATGCGGCCATCCGATATATGCCAGGGAAATTTAATGGAAATGCATTGGAACGGGACTGGAGATTTTGTCCGAAATAGGCGAAATCCGTTATAAAAAATCCGATATATGCAATGAATTTTTATTGGAAATGCATTACAGAAAAATCGGTTCTTTTTTATCTGTCCGTTGTGAGCGAATTTCCGATATATCCGAGTCCGATATATCCGAGGTTTACTGTACATTTACAGGTCAGACAAGTGAAAAAGCATAATACGGTCCCTTTAAAAGGAGAACTGCACTTTTTGGAGAATTTTGCCCATACATGAACACATATTTTTTTCCTTTTTCTGTGCATTATAACACATTAATATTAGCATCTATATTAACTAAGTAACTAGACACCTCGCCACAACATCATTCACAGACAGAAAAGTGGATACCTAACTCTCAATTTCGCTCAATAAGAGGCTCGTTTGCCATCAGCATTTTTTTACCTGAGGACTGGAGCACACGTCTTGTGCTGGAAGACACAGCCATCCCAATAAGAGCGGACATCGTAAGTATTGTCGCTGCTGTTGTTGTTGACAGAACTTAAGAAATTAGAGCCCATTGTGTTTATGAGGATAGAACAGAATGGAAAGTAGGAATCAGGAAGTACCACACCATTCAACCAGTTTTTACGTCTCTTTCACTGTGACATGAAGTGAAACACACTGCTTCTTCCCACGGCATCCTCCCATGGCTGACATTGGAGGTCATCCAAGTAAAGCATCTTAAATAAGCAGTGACCTTAAGATCATCTGAACTACTAATAGAGCGACGGACAGTACATCCTCACACCTGACTCGGCCATCGTTTAGGGCATCTGCGTACCTGACCTCTCCCTTTGCAATATTCCCACCAAACTGAGAAAGCCACACGGGGTGAACTAAAGCTCCGTCCTGCTCACTCACTTCCAAATCTAGGGCACACGAGTGCCACGCACAAAATGAACAGCAGTGACCGATTTAAAAATAAAAGATTAAATGCCCGTGGCTTAAAAAACATACACAACATATCTCCTCGCATACAGAGCGACATGGGGAAACATGGGAGCGTGCTTACACACTCAATACCATCTCAGTACAGGCAAAAGCTGATAAGAATACATGGAATGAAAAAAAGTGCCGTCCTCTGCACGCCAGTCTAAAATCTAAGCCGGTGAGTTATTTGCACACTGTACATGGACACTTGAAGTATTCAGAATTTTTCTAAAATGAGAACATTTCCCAGACTTAGGGCCAAAACTCTAAACATGTCCTGGTTCAGTTTTTATTAGACTAAAATGCTGAAATATCCTTTGTTCATGGGAATAAATTCATTCATTCATTTTCTACCGCTTTTTCCTCACGAGGGTCGCGGGGGGTGCTGGAGCCTATCCCAGCTGTCTTTGGGCGTGAGGCGGGGTACACCCTGGACTGGTCGCCAGCCAATCACAGGGCACATATAGACAAACAACCATTCACACTCACATTCATACCTATGGACAATTTGGAGTCGCCAATTAACCTAGCATGTTTTTGGAATGTGGGAGGAAACCGGAGTACCCGGAGAAAACCCACGCATGCACGGGGAGAACATGCAAACTCCACACAGAGATGCCCGAGGGTGTAATTGAACCCTGGTCTCCTAGCTGTGAGGTCTGTGCGCTAACCCCTAGACCACCGTGCCGCCCATGGGAAGAAATTATTAAAGTATTATTAGTAAATAGTATTATTTGTCATGTAAACTCACAGGAAACAGTTTGTTGTTGATTTTTATATCTGATACAACAAAATGTTTGGACAAATGTAATGATGGCAACAAAAAAAAACTTTTGATCCTTTAAGAATTTAAAGGGGAACTGCACTTTTGGGCAATTTTAACCATCATTCACAATCTTTATGTGAAACATGAACATGTATTTCTTTCCGTTTTCTATGCATTCTATGGTAATGGTAATGGTTTTATTTCATTTGAACATGCATCAGATTACAATTGAATGCATCACATAATCAGTTCCCAGTTCCACATGTCCAAAAGGAGTAGGAAGAAGCAAAGCTTATTAAATCCTACCCCTCCATCTGGTACTTTTACAATCAGTAACTGTTACATTTGTTCACTTCCTGCTTTCCATAATACAGTTTAAGTTTTTTTTTTATTTTATTTTAATAATGTACCCCGTACCGAAGTAGGAGGTGATATGAGCATCCAATGCCATAATGGGTACCATAGTGCGTGTCAATATAGTGATATATATAGCACATCATGACTGGTTCAAGACTCTTCATCCTTGTATTTAGCAAACATCAACTGCTTGTATTGTTTCTTGAATTGGCTCATCGTTGTGCATTGTTTGATTTCCTTACTCAATCCATTCCATAGTTTGATTCCACATACTGAAATGCTATGGCTAGCATAACGTAGTCCTAGCATAGAAGTGTTTCAAATGTACTTCTTCCCTGAGATCATATTTCTCCTCTCTTGTAGCGAAGTATTGGATGACATTTTTAGCTAATTGGTTATTTTTAGCCTTATGCATTATTTTAGCTGTTTGAAGATGAACTATATCAGCAAGTTGAAGTATTTGTGATTTTAGAAATAAGGAGTTAGTATGTTCTCCGTAGGCGGCATTATGAATTATCCTTACTGACCTTTTTTCTCAGTACATTTAGTGAGTGCACTTTTTCTAGTACAAGAAAACAACTTAATATGAGCTAGCTAACAACAGACATCAATAGGAAACACTTATTTTGACGCTAAAGCCAGGAGTGTTTTATTTACGAAACTGACTTGCATATTAACCAAGCTACAGTAATAATGTTATTGTAGCAGCTCACATGAAAAAGTATTATCTGGTGGTATTAATTTGACTAAGACAGGTTGCTCCTTGAGCAGGTACAGTATACGTGACTCCTTGAGCAAAGTCACGCACGTGACATGAGAACAGGGTCAGTGTGATGCTCCCTTAGGGGACACTTGATATTTAAGGATCAAGGTCAATGCTGTTGTGCTGTGTACATCCCACTCTTGTGAGGAATACCGCTGAGACAACAGGTCCTCTCACTCAGTCTGCCATGACGCATTATGCCACACAGTGTGACCAGAAATGAGCTCTCATCGGGAAGCACGGGCAGTTTAATTAAGCAACTGAGAGTCAGTCATTGTGGAATCAACACATTTAAAAAAAAAAAGGTGTGGTTACCTTCTGTAAATAATTGCTTATACAGTAAACCTCGGATATATCGGATTCAATTGTTCCCACTGGTTTTGTCCGATATAAGCGAAATCCGTTATATGCGGATACCGGAAAATGTCCGTTTTACGCATATATCGGATTTATATCCGGTATATGCGTAAATCGGATTTTATCCGTTATAAAAAGGCACTTCCTTGACTATGTTTCCAATGTACCTGGACGCGCAGGCAACGCTGCAAACGCTGCAAATGACGTCGTATAGCGGTGATTGTCACGATTCGGCGAATCGGAGCGCCACGATGCGGCCATCCGATATATGCGAGGGAAATTTAATGGAAATGCATTGGAACGGGACTGGAGATTTTGTCCCAAATAGGCGAAATCCGTTATAAAAAATCCGATATATGCAATGAATTTTTATTGGAAATGCATTACAGAAAAATCGGTTCTTTTTTATCTGTCCGTTGTGAGCGAATTTCCGATATATCCGAGTCCGATATATCCGAGGTTTACTGTATATTATATGAAGTTATTAACAAGGAAAAAAAAAACACAAGTTGAGTTGACAAATCATGACCATTTCATGATGTTAAACTTTTGTGACCTACACATGGACTTCTTACAAGTGTAAACCAGATAGTGCTGATTCAGAAGGGATGGCTGAAGGTGACCCCTTGCCTCCTCCATGCTGCCTGTCTCACCACCTGATATTGATTCCATCTTGTCATCTGAATCAAGGATACATGGATTCATGGCCGTCTTGACAGTTCAAATACGGCCGTGTGTAAATTCTAACTCCACATCGGTATCATCGATTTCTTATTGATGTATTTATTCACTCGGTCAGATGCAAACCATTTAACAATCTAATCCAAATTGAATCTCACCTTATGGGTGTTTTTTCGGAGACGAGCAAAGGAATGTTGCTGTTGTGGTTTTATGAAGTGTTCGGGGGACTAAGAATAGAGCAGACTACAAGTGTAGAATGTAAATGCAGTGGCTGGGAGCAAAGGTTTAGATCACAGATGGGAGAATGTGCCTGCGTAGCCCTGCCCTATCAAGGGTAAACTGCCTTGCACACACACACACACACACATATGTGCAAACACCCTGTTTTTTGCCTCACCTTAAAAACAGCAGCATGAATATGCATAAGGCTGAAAGACATAGGAGGTACATAATTAGACAATCAACAACTCCCGGGTGCATTACTACGACGTAGGATAAGTACACCTCGTTTTCAACCTCCTCTCTTTTTTTTGGCATTGAGAGCACAGTCATGCTCCGTGTTTACATGCATTAAAAAAACATGCACTGCGCGATGATACAAACTTGTGTATCGAAGACAAAAGCAGGTTTTTGGTATAAAAACTCACATATTGCTCTTCTTGACAAATTCATCACAGCAACCTTGACTGCTACGAAAGAGCAAAAGAGCGCTGTAAAGTCAGGGCCATGCATACTCATCCATCAATACAGGGACACACCCTAAATAAAAGCAAAAAAAAAACAAACAAAAAAAACACACACACCTTGAGGCATTTGTGTACACCCCCCCCAAACAGGAAATGCAACAATTGATTTATTTACTTCAACAACAACAACAAAAAAAGCCAGCAAACCAACTTTTGACATGTGCATCACCTGCCGTGACACAACTTCTCATCACCCCACGTGACTCTTCTCCGCCATCAGCAATCCATCCACCATGACAAGCCCACTCACACCCACCCCACGACTTCAGGTATGTTTACCCATTCAACGCATGCACATGGTTTAGATGGTTTAGATTACACACACCACACACAACAGAAGGGGTGTACTGACCTGCCTTGGCGCTGACACACACACATTCTTTTCAAGCAGTTCAGCCTTTCAAAGAGGATCCGTTTGAACGCGTCTATATACATTGACCCGGTGGACGTTTAATCCTGTGTTTTATCAATATTTATTTATAGTGGTTCCCCTTTAAAAGAATCGGTCTATTGAGTGACAGGAAGCAGCGTGCAGTCTGCAGGGATGAGTGCCACCGTATCTCAGAGAAAGTCAGAGGATGCACAGGCTGACGGGATATTTGGACACTAGTGAATCTCTCAGAGATGTTGGCGAGAGAGAGATAGAGAGAGAGAGAGAGAAAGAGAGAGAGAGACGGACGGAGGAGGAGGGGTGCGCATTGACATGCTCACACACGCACACACTCATACAATCTGGCAAGCTGCTTATAAATATCTATGGATAAATGGCCGACATGCTCTTTTTAACTTCTGAGCCGTCATGTAGTACACTTTCATTTGAAGAAATCCTTACCTCCATGCTCGCTTTATCCTTTATATTGTTTCCTCTGGCAGGTCCACAGGGCTACATTTTAAACCGGTCGTTGTTTTAATAAAAAAGAAAAAAAAAAGAAACTGAAAGGTAAATGTCTTCACAATCGATTTAACCGAGTAGTAGAGGTGTCATTGAACTGCAGGCGTGGTGCGTTCAGGACACGCAGCGTCCATTGTTAGAGGTTAGATAACGTGGAGGAGCTAATCTGTAGATGTAGACACTCTGGATGGTGTTTCTTAGAGGAGATTTAGTGGACAAAAAAAAAACACACACACACACACACAAAGACAAGGCAAATAAGAAGGTCAAAGGGAAGTTGAGGGGCGGAAGGGAGGGAATAAGGAGTTAAAAGCACCGCCCCTTTTGTCTCGTGCAGTAGCCCACCTGCAGCAGCATCACTCCTAACACAAACAATTAAAGGCGAAAACAACTGAATTATGTAAGTCATGAAAAGCAACGAACAATACCGAGGAACATGATTAGCATAAAAACACTTTTATTTATTCACTGTAATTACTTAAAGAACGTAGCCAATAAATATTGGTATATTTAGACTATTTTAAAGTTACTAATATGCAGTATATGTGTGTGCGAGTGTGTGCTGATTGTTCATCAGTAATGGTGTGGACAAATTATAACTATTTTTTAAAAATATGTTATTTTATTTCCATGTCATAACCTCAATTTTTTCTCTGATTGCATAGACAGTATTTATTTTTGTTTGTTTATCTGTTTATCTCGAAAGACTGATGGCCACAGGGGCAACGTAACATGTTTATTCATTTTGTTTCACTTAATAAATTAAAATAAAATAATAAATAAAAATAAAAACTTAATAAATAAATTTCACAAAATAAATTAAATTAAATTAAAGCATCACATACTACTTAAAATAAACCGATCTTTTAATTTGTAATACACGTGGGCTTATTTATTGTTCAAAATTAGTCCTACAACTTGAATTTCATAAATGGAAATAGTTATGAATGGTTAACCATGAGAAGTGAACTGTGCTAGTTTAAGAAACTACAAAAAACTACAACTACCATGATGCAGTTCTCTTTTCTGACGTCACCAGATAACAATGGCGTCGTACGGAGATGGTACGCGTTCCCCCTCATCTTCTGAGGTCCGAGGAGAGAAGAAGACCACCTCGGTTTCTTTTGGTTTTGCCAAAACGTTAAGCAAGTTTAAACCTTCGACTGGCGACGTCGATACTCAGGACGAAGAGAAAGATTATTTAACCGGGATATCCAGAAATGAATTACAGAGGTAGGCTTCGTGTGCTAATGCTAACCATGTTTTTGTTTGAGTACTACTCGAGTCAACGTGGATTTTACGTCAGTTCTGATTTAGTATTAATGTATTGTTTCTAGTCAGTATGTGTAAAATCTAATGTGTTGCTTGAAAAACAGCGGTAACGCATGTCTTGCTAATTCTTCTGTTATGTAGCACAAAACCATCTGAAGCGCCAAAGGAACGCATCATCCCTCTGATCCTGAAGAACCGCTGGCGCCTACCTCACCAAGAAGACCAGGACGATGAAAGTGGAAGCAAAACCGGACCGATTCAATTAAATGGCCATGGAAGCGGAGACAAGACCCAAGACTCAAATGAAACGAATAACTCAGTCGAGGCTCAGGCTGTCAAAGAGCTCATTGAAGGTGTGTGTGTACTTTAACATGACATTTGGAGGTGATCATGTCCCTACATTATGTTTACTATTTTGAAGATTCGAGGAGGAAGCTTGAAGAGATGCAGTCGGAGGCTACTCTTCACCTCACCATTCCGTTGTTGGCACAGAACAAGGTGCCTGATGGCTTTGAGGATGGGGACCATATAAATGTGGAACTACGGCCTGAACCTGTAAGTAAAATATGTTATAAAAAATATCAGCAAACAGAAAATATTGCTCTTATTGTCATACTTTGCACTGCACTGTATCACACTGCAGTAAGAGGCATTTCTAATAGTTTTACCCAACACATTATTGTCAAGTGAATACCTCTCTGGTTAATTGGATTGTACAGGTGTACCTAATTTTGTGGCTGGTTGGTGCATAATTCAATCAGTTGATAGAACAAGAAGTGCACTTAACTTTCATTGAATGCTGACTTTTACAGTTGTTTGTCTGTGCATATATTACAGTCCACAGAAGATGATTACAAGAAAGTTCCCGTCGAAGGCTACGGACTCGCTATGCTGAAGGGGATGGGCTGGAAAAAAGGGGAAGGCATAGGGCGCACCTTTAAACAGTAAGTAATCACCTCTCTGGTTCTGACGTACCTTGATTAGAAGTTAAATTAATGCTGTCTTCTGTAAAATTTACTAGAAAAATTAACGTCCGGTGCTTAAAAGGGGTCGTAATGTTAAGTGAGGGGGTAGTGCAGTCGTGGAGAATGAGTGGGAGGAGTGCTGTGTTTAAGATCATCCATTCAGGAGTCTGAATGTCACATATACTGCAGTACTCTTAATGTAGGGCTGCAGCAATGAATTTATTGAAATTTAAGAAATTGATAAAAGCAATCTTCACTCTCTGAATGTACTGCAATGATGATAATTATTGTTACGGTCGTAAAGAAATCACCATATGGTTACATTACCTTATACGTCTATATGTGTATAAATTTACCAGATATGGACGGAATTTTGGTGTGTCAATGTAGTTCAGAGGAGAAAAAATGGAGTTGATAGAATACTGGCGGCACGGCGGTCTCGTGGTTAGCGTGCAGACCTCACAGCTAGGAGACCGGGATTCAATCCCCACCCTCGGCCATCTCTGTGTGGAGTTTGCATGTTCTCCCCGTGCATGCGTGGGTTTTCTCCGGGTACTCCGGTTTCCTCCCACATTCCAAAAACATGCTAGGTTAATTGGCCACTCCAAATTGTCCGTTGGTATGAATGTGAGTGTGAGTGGTTGTTTGTCTGTGTGTGCCCTGTGATTGGCTGGCGACCGGTCCGGGATGTGCCCCGCCTCTCGCCCGAGGACGGCTGGGATGGGCTCCAGCACCCCCCGCGACCCTCGTGAGGAAAAGTGGTAGAAAATGAATGATTGAATACTAATAGTGGATCTTGCTAATATTGAAGGTAAATTTACATAAATATCTGTGTAAATTAATGTAAACTTAGCTAGTATGTTTACCTGCGCGAACCGAACATCCTGTCCGCTCATCGGTCTGTCAATAAAACTCCCGCCGATTTGTTGTTATCTGGGTAACAGCCTTGAAATATAAAAAACAATTTCATCTTTCTGGGGTCGCATCGCAATTCACAAGCCAGCGTGTGCACAATGACGTACACAAGCATAAAATTAAACATGATTGGCTGGACAGAGACTCAATAATCAATGCAATAATCGCCCTATCACGCAGGTTCCATTGAAAATGAATGACTACAGGTGACATATGTCACCACCCATGTGTTTGTGGCGGGGGCGGGTAATTGAATTATGATAAAAATGCTGTCCCATCCTGTTGTATCCAACAGTAATGAATGTGTCTTTTTACACTTTTCCTGTCGTAGAGATGTGAAGCCATATGAATACAAGCCCCGGGTTATAGGTTTGGGTCTCGGCGCGGATCGCTCAGCAATACGGGATCTGGAGCCCAGCAAAACTCGGCGTCCGCCCAAACCGGGCGAGGTGCGTGACAAGGAGGAAGAGGAGCCGCTCGTGTTAGGTCGTGGAGGTTGCGTGCTGGTGGAGTCAGGGGCGCATAAAGAGCGTTATGGAAAGGTAAAGGAGTGTTTGCTTCCATGTTGATTATGAGAGTTGAAAACGAAGGAAGAAACCACACAACCACCCATTTTTACCTTTTCTGCCCTCTGGTTTAACTTTGCCGCAGATCGAAGCTTTGGACACAGACAACGCCCGTGTTTTGGTGAAGATGGCCATCGGCGGTGATGTGGTGTCCGTCCACCAGTATGCTGTTAAACTGGTTAGACAAAAGGAATATGACAGATACAGCAAAGACCTAAGTAAGTGGGACAATGTAGGATTTTGGTTAGATGGCGCAGCAATAAAAATGTTTAGCTATTTTATTTATAACGTAAAATAATGGTGCAATTTACCAGCTACATCATCGCGTATTTCTAATAATAAATTTAATGACAATTTTATTACTATATGTGGGGCAGTTATATTAACAAGCGTCAATTGTATAAAAATACAACATCTGCAGGGCTTGACAATAACGATGTACCGATGGCCCGGGGCAATTTAAAACAAAATTCAGGCAAGTAAATCCAATCAGTGATATTCCCGTCGGTAATTCCGGTGGTAATTTGCAAACCAATCCTTGCAAATCTTGAAATGGACCAATCAGAATCGTTTATTTAGACCGCGGTCCACAGTCCGCGTTTTACCCACACCCGTTCTTGTTCGCGATCAACCAATCAGCGATCGTTTGACTACGAAAACATCTATCATGGCGTCCCTGCCAACATGGTCTAATTCTTCAACAACTTGTGAAGGAAAACAGCAAAAAGTGATGAAACGGTGCCTCCTAAACAAGTATTTTATTAGCGGCAGCAAATTAAATGATAGCACAGGTGAGTGAATCACATTGCTGTGACAATTTGAAGCGTTCACAATGAAACACCGCCGATTAGATCCAATACCAAGTGATGATTTTGCACAAGCTACAAAATCTAGCGCTTCCATTTCTCTGTGTATTTTTCTCACCTTTGCTTCACAAATTATTGTTTGACCGTTGAGCATTTTTTTTTCAGGATTAAAAACACTTTACTAGTACACAAATGTGTCTATTCAGTAATGTTTCATTGTGGTGCACAACTTATAAAAGTGCCTAGAAGTCTCTTGACAATGCAGATTTCCATGCAACGTCATGATCTATGTAGGAAAACAACCACAAGAAATGATAATCATTTCATCTTTATTTGAGATTCTCACGTGATGCCACAAAAATTAGATGATATCATTATGGCGGTCTTTTCATTTTACATGGGGCAAGTTCGGGCAAGTAGTTCTCACCTTAAGAATTCCCCATGGGCAAGTCATTTTTGTTTTTAACGTAGAGCCCTGACCTGTAATATCCAACTGACACGGTATGGTAACGGTTGTCCAACAGGTCGTCTGAGTAGAGCACATAAACAGAAGGTAAAAGAGGACAACGAGCGACGCCAACAGGAGGAAAAAGAACGGCGACACATAGACAACGTGAAACACAAGTCTTCAGAGAGAGACGGAGACAAAGATAACAGGAAAAGGAAACACAGAGAATCAAGTAAAGACCGGTATGAGGCCTTGAACGCATACACAACATTGTTTTCTCTTCCTCTTTTTAATGAAGCATATTTGATGTTTGTCCAGTGAGAAGCCTCCAGAGAAAGAAGCAAAGCCGGCTAAGGCTCCGCCCTCTTGGCTACAGCGAGACTTGAAAGTTCGTTTTATAGACAAAGCTTTCAAAGGTGGCCGGTACTACAACTCAAAGGTATGGATATGAAATGATCAGCTCCAGTTTCACACTAAAATGAAACGCTCCCATCTTTCATGAGTTGTACTCAAAGATGGGATTTTTTTTATGTACACAAAAGGCCTGTTTCTTGCAAACATTGTTCACAAATATGTCTGATCTGTGTTGCTGAGCACTTCTCTTTTGCCAATATAATCCATCCACCTTGCATTATAGCTGGGTCTCTGAATGTTCATTTCACTACTACAGTAAACCTCGGATATATCGGATTCAATTGTTCCCACTGGTTTTGTCTGATATAAGCGAAATCCGTTATATGCGTATACCGGAAAATGTCCATTTTACGCATATATCGGATTATATATCCGGTATATGCGTAAATCGGATTTTATCCGTTATAAAAAGGCACTTCCTTGACTATGTTTCCAATGTACCTGGACTGGGCAATGAAAAGAGACGTAAGGTAATGAGAATTTAACTTTATTGGACTCTGAGCATAACAAATTGTTAATTAAGCTAGGCCCTGTTACGCCCGTCAGGCCTACGTTATTTCCAATAGTGAGGTTAAGATCTCATTCACTGCTGTGCTAGTATTATTGACGTCACTCACTTTTATATTTGTCCTAAATCTGGAGCCAGGAGAAAGACAATAGCCAGTGACATCAACAAGATTAGCATAACGATGCGGCCATCCGATATATGCCAGGGAAATTTCATGGAAATGCATTGGAACGGGACTGGAGATTTTGTCCGAAATAGGCGAAATCCGTTATAAAAAATCCGATATATGCAATGAATTTTTATTGGAAATGCATTACAGAAAAATCGGTTCTTTTTTATCTGTCCGTCGTGAGCGAATTTCCGATATATCCGAGTCCGATATATCCGAGGTTTACTGTCTAAGTCATTTTCGAGAATTTGGTAGTACATCCAACCGGCCTCACAATCACAGACCACGTGCAAACCGAACCAGACCTTTACCTCCAAGATAGCATTGACACCCGTTCAATAATCCTGCTGTCGAATCAGCGTCTGCAACACACCGATGAGGTGTATGGATTAGCTCCGCAAAGGGGAAATGCTCACTAACACCAGGAGACCAGGGTTCAATTCCACCCTCGGCCATCTCTGTGTGGAGTTTGCATGTTCTCCCCGTGCATGCGTGGGTTTTCTCCGGGTACTCCGGTTTCCTCCCACATTCCAAAAAACATGCTAGGTTAATTGGAGACTCCAAATTGTCCATAGGTATGAATGTGAGTGTGAATGGTTGTTTGTCTATATGTGCCCTGTGATTGGCTGGCCACCAGTCCAGGGTGTACCCCGCCTCTCGCCTGAAGACAGCTGGGATAGGCTCCAGCACCCTCGTGAGGAAAAAGCGGTAGAAAATGAATGAATGAATGACTTCACTTCTAGAATGTTTGAATCATAACCATTCATTCATTTTCTACCGCTTATCCTCACGAGGGTCGCTGGAACCTATCCCAGCTGTCTTCAACCAAAAGTTTTATATTTTTGTTCAGACTTCGTCATTCTACATTACTGACCAGTAACCGCTACTACGAGTATTAACATATTAGCATTATGATCATCGACATGTACAATCATTTTCTTCCAGATGCGCGTGGAGGATGTCTTGACCCCGTATACGTGCATTTGTCGAACCGAAGACGGAAGACTGTTAGACGGTGAGCGCATATATCAACGTATAGTATTTCTTTGTATTTTGTATGACACAATCAGCCCCCCCCCCCAGGGTAAAGTGTGAATACATGACAGAAATTTTTGCTAAGATTTTGGCTTTTGATCAGCTGATGAACAGCCTATATTCCTATAATGGCCGTTTGCAATCAATTTTAAATTCAAAAGATTTTTATTTTGAAGCACTACTTGGAACCGCTTTAATATCCAACAATGCAACATGTAAATTATTGTAATTTTTCAACTAGTCATACCATTTGGAATAGAGTATACATTAATGTATATACATTAAAATGATGCTGGACAGGATGGTTAAAAAATGGTGTTTACTGACAGTTAATGTTAATTTTTACTTAGTGTATTTAAATGCATGTTTTTGTCCCG